>NC_063216.1:9114895-9297759 GCF_020740725.1 Corvus hawaiiensis
GCTGAACCTTCCCCTTGCCTCACGTCAAGCACCAGAAACTGTCCTCTGCACTCTGTTTTTCCCTTCTCCACCGCATCTACCACTGTCATCTCTGCATCTCCAAGCATGAAGCTAGCAGAATTGGTTCCAGGGAATACTGGAAGAGAAATAGGTAGCAGCACAAGTAGGCGCAGGTTGAACTTTCTGCTTCCGACTGCTAAAGTGAATCCGCAAACAAGCGAGTGCCACGCACGCTTCCTCTTGCAGCCTGGGCGATTCGCACAGCAGCCTGCTGCTCTGCCTTCGTTCTTATGCTCTTCGTAGCAGGTCGCGCTTTCGTTTAGCTGGAGACGAACAGTCGTCTGCTTCTCGCCCAGAGAGCACGGTGCTGGCAGCGAAAGCCTCCAGGCTGCTGCCTCTGCCCAAACACGCCTGGCCTCTGCACTTTCTCTCTCAGCGCTAGGTAGCAGCACATTCGGTCTGCGTGGTAGCCTGAATCTTAACGGAAAGCTTCTCAGCTAAGTCTCGCACAGAGAACAGTTTGAGGTCAACGAGCTTACGCGGAGCTTACCCTCGACGCGTGGAAACCTGTATTTGCAGCACATCCTAGTGGTAGCCCTCTTTCCTTTCCAGCCTGCACAGCGCCGGCAGACGGCGGTGCTCTCTGCACCTGCCTTCTCCCTTGCAAGTACCAGCGCCAAGCTTACAGCCTTGCAGGGAGCGAAGAGGCGGATAGGCGTCTCGCCCAGAAGAAGGTGCCAGGACCAAAAGATGGTCTTCCTTTCTGCTGCTCCTTGCCCGAATTGTGGTGCTGTGTTGAAAGTCTTGCCCAGCGAAAAGCTACTCCAGCAAGTGTTTCTCTCCAAACGCATTTCGCTGAGCGAGAGCTACACGGACAGTTTGCACTCGGTGAAACAGCAAGAAAATGCTTGTCCGTCGAGCTGAAGGAAAATCCCTGCACAGCACACTGTGGCTGCGTGCAGTGTTCACGCTGAAGAGCGGCAAAGCTCCAAGCCATGGCTGGGCTTCACTTCTGTCCAGAGCACAGAAGGCGAAGAACCAAGCAGCTGGGCACCGGGCTCATGTACTCAGGGGAGCCAATTTCAAATGTCCAGCCAAGAGCTGCTTCACAAGCACATGCAGCTGAGAATGCTCTGGCTGCTTCAGAAAGGAAGGCGCAGCCCTTGCACTCCTGGACACAAGCTGGCCAGCAGCACGTTCCTAAACCTTCCGTGCTGCAGAGTGCATGCAGCTGGAGCACAGCCAGGAGGAGGCGTCCAGAAAGAAGGCGTTCTTCAAGTCCCCCCCTCCTCCAGGCAGCCTTGAAACTGAGCGCAACAAACTGCGCCTCGGGGAGCTTCTTCTTTCCTCAGCTAGATGGACCGTCCCCTTCTTCACTCTCGCAGCTCCCTTGCCCACTTGCAGCAGCTGCTGCCAAAGAAAAAGGCTCCAGGGGTAACAGCCTCTGCTGGGCTGAACCTTCCCCTTGCCTCACGTCAAGCACCAGAAACTGTCCTCTGCACTCTGTTTTTCCCTTCTCCACCGCATCTACCACTGTCATCTCTGCATCTCCAAGCATGAAGCTAGCAGAATTGGTTCCAGGGAATACTGGAAGAGAAATAGGTAGCAGCACAAGTAGCCGCAGGTTGAACTTTCTGCTTCCGACTGCTAAAGTGAATCCGCAAACAAGCGAGTGCCACGCACGCTTCCTCTTGCAGCCTGGGCGATTCGCACAGCAGCCTGCTGCTCTGCCTTCGTTCTTATGCTCTTCGTAGCAGGTCGCGCTTTCGTTTAGCTGGAGACGAACAGTCGTCTGCTTCTCGCCCAGAGAGCACGGTGCTGGCAGCGAAAGCCTCCAGGCTGCTGCCTCTGCCCAAACACGCCTGGCCTCTGCACTTTCTCTCTCAGCGCTAGGTAGCAGCACATTCGGTCTGCGTGGTAGCCTGAATCTTAACGGAAAGCTTCTCAGCTAAGTCTCGCACAGAGAACAGTTTGAGGTCAACGAGCTTAGCCGGAGCTTACCCTCGACGCGTGCAAACCTGTATTTGCAGCACATCCTAGTGGTAGCCCTCTTTCCTTTCCAGCCTGCACAACGCCGGCAGACGGCGGTGCTCTCTGCACCTGCCTTCTCCCTTGCAAGTACCAGCGCCAAGCTTACAGCCTTGCAGGGAGCGAAGAGGCGGATAGGCGTCTCGCCCAGAAGAAGGTGCCAGGACCAAAAGATGGTCTTCCTTTCTGCTGCTCCTTGCCCGAATTGTGGTGCTGTGTTGAAAGTCTTGCCCAGCGAAAAGCTACTCCAGCAAGTGTTTCTCTCCAAACGCATTTCGCTGAGCGAGAGCTACACGGACAGTTTGCACTCGGTGAAACAGCAAGAAAATGCTTGTCCGTCGAGCTGAAGGAAAATCCCTGCACAGCACACTGTGGCTGCGTGCAGTGTTCACGCTGAAGAGCGGCAAAGCTCCAAGCCATGGCTGGGCTTCACTTCTGTCCAGAGCACAGAAGGCGAAGAACCAAGCAGCTGGGCACCGGGCTCATGTACTCAGGGGAGCCAATTTCAAATGTCCAGCCAAGAGCTGCTTCACAAGCACATGCAGCTGAGAATGCTCTGGCTGCTTCAGAAAGGAAGGCGCAGCCCTTGCACTCCTGGACACAAGCTGGCCAGCAGCAGGTTCCTAAACCTTCCGTGCTGCAGAGTGCATGCAGCTGGAGCACAGCCAGGAGGAGGCGTCCAGAAAGAAGGCGTTCTTCAAGTCCCCCCCTCCTCCAGGCAGCCTTGAAACTGAGCGCAACAAACTGCGCCTCGGGGAGCTTCTTCTTTCCTCAGCTAGATGGACCGTCCCCTTCTTCACTCTCGCAGCTCCCTTGCCCACTTGCAGCAGCTGCTGCCAAAGAAAAAGGCTCCAGGGGTAACAGGCTCTGCTGGGCTGAACCTTCCCCTTGCCTCACGTCAAGCACCAGAAACTGTCCTCTGCACTCTGTTTTTCCCTTCTCCACCGCATCTACCACTGTCATCTCTGCATCTCCAAGCATGAAGCTAGCAGAATTGGTTCCAGGGAATACTGGAAGAGAAATAGGTAGCAGCACAAGTAGCCGCAGGTTGAACTTTCTGCTTCCGACTGCTAAAGTGAATCCGCAAACAAGCGAGTGCCACGCACGCTTCCTCTTGCAGCCTGGGCGATTCGCACAGCAGCCTGCTGCTCTGCCTTCGTTCTTATGCTCTTCGTAGCAGGTCGCGCTTTCGTTTAGCTGGAGACGAACAGTCGTCTGCTTCTCGCCCAGAGAGCACGGTGCTGGCAGCGAAAGCCTCCAGGCTGCTGCCTCTGCCCAAACACGCCTGGCCTCTGCACTTTCAGCGCTAGGTAGCAGCACATTCGGTCTGCGTGGTAGCCTGAATCTTAACGGAAAGCTTCTCAGCTAAGTCTCGCACAGAGAACAGTTTGAGGTCAACGAGCTTAGCCGGAGCTTACCCTCGACGCGTGGAAACCTGTATTTGCAGCACATCCTAGTGGTAGCCCTCTTTCCTTTCCAGCCTGCACAGCGCCGGCAGACGGCGGTGCTCTCTGCACCTGCCTTCTCCCTTGCAAGTACCAGCGCCAAGCTTACAGCCTTGCAGGGAGCGAAGAGGCGGATAGGCGTCTCGCCCAGAAGAAGGTGCCAGGACCAAAAGATGGTCTTCCTTTCTGCTGCTCCTTGCCCGAATTGTGGTGCTGTGTTGAAAGTCTTGCCCAGCGAAAAGCTACTCCAGCAAGTGTTTCTCTCCAAACGCATTTCGCTGAGCGAGAGCTACACGGACAGTTTGCACTCGGTGAAACAGCAAGAAAATGCTTGTCCGTCGAGCTGAAGGAAAATCCCTGCACAGCACACTGTGGCTGCGTGCAGTGTTCACGCTGAAGAGCGGCAAAGCTCCAAGCCATGGCTGGGCTTCACTTCTGTCCAGAGCACAGAAGGCGAAGAACCAAGCAGCTGGGCACCGGGCTCATGTACTCAGGGGAGCCAATTTCAAATGTCCAGCCAAGAGCTGCTTCACAAGCACATGCAGCTGAGAATGCTCTGGCTGCTTCAGAAAGGAAGGCGCAGCCCTTGCACTCCTGGACACAAGCTGGCCAGCAGCAGGTTCCTAAACCTTCCGTGCTGCAGAGTGCATGCAGCTGGAGCACAGCCAGGAGGAGGCGTCCAGAAAGAAGGCGTTCTTCAAGTCCCCCCCTCCTCCAGGCAGCCTTGAAACTGAGCGCAACAAACTGCGCCTCGGGGAGCTTCTTCTTTCCTCAGCTAGATGGACCGTCCCCTTCTTCACTCTCGCAGCTCCCTTGCCCACTTGCAGCAGCTGCTGCCAAAGAAAAAGGCTCCAGGGGTAACAGCCTCTGCTGGGCTGAACCTTCCCCTTGCCTCACGTCAAGCACCAGAAACTGTCCTCTGCACTCTGTTTTTCCCTTCTCCACCGCATCTACCACTGTCATCTCTGCATCTCCAAGCATGAAGCTAGCAGAATTGGTTCCAGGGAATACTGGAAGAGAAATAGGTAGCAGCACAAGTAGCCGCAGGTTGAACTTTCTGCTTCCGACTGCTAAAGTGAATCCGCAAACAAGCGAGTGCCACGCACGCTTCCTCTTGCAGCCTGGGCGATTCGCACAGCAGCCTGCTGCTCTGCCTTCGTTCTTATGCTCTTCGTAGCAGGTCGCGCTTTCGTTTAGCTGGAGACGAACAGTCGTCTGCTTCTCGCCCAGAGAGCACGGTGCTGGCAGCGAAAGCCTCCAGGCTGCTGCCTCTGCCCAAACACGCCTGGCCTCTGCACTTTCAGCGCTAGGTAGCAGCACATTCGGTCTGCGTGGTAGCCTGAATCTTAACGGAAAGCTTCTCAGCTAAGTCTCGCACAGAGAACAGTTTGAGGTCAACGAGCTTAGCCGGAGCTTACCCTCGACGCGTGGAAACCTGTATTTGCAGCACATCCTAGTGGTAGCCCTCTTTCCTTTCCAGCCTGCACAGCGCCGGCAGACGGCGGTGCTCTCTGCACCTGCCTTCTCACTTGCAAGTACCAGCGCCAAGCTTACAGCCTTGCAGGGAGCGAAGAGGCGGATAGGCGTCTCGCCCAGAAGAAGGTGCCAGGACCAAAAGATGGTCTTCCTTTCTGCTGCTCCTTGCCCGAATTGTGGTGCTGTGTTGAAAGTCTTGCCCAGCGAAAAGCTACTCCAGCAAGTGTTTCTCTCCAAACGCATTTCGCTGAGCGAGAGCTACACGGACAGTTTGCACTCGGTGAAACAGCAAGAAAATGCTTGTCCGTCGAGCTGAAGGAAAATCCCTGCACAGCACACTGTGGCTGCGTGCAGTGTTCACGCTGAAGAGCGGCAAAGCTCCAAGCCATGGCTGGGCTTCACTTCTGTCCAGAGCACAGAAGGCGAAGAACCAAGCAGCTGGGCACCGGGCTCATGTACTCAGGGGAGCCAATTTCAAATGTCCAGCCAAGAGCTGCTTCACAAGCACATGCAGCTGAGAATGCTCTGGCTGCTTCAGAAAGGAAGGCGCAGCCCTTGCACTCCTGGACACAAGCTGGCCAGCAGCAGGTTCCTAAACCTTCCGTGCTGCAGAGTGCATGCAGCTGGAGCACAGCCAGGAGGAGGCGTCCAGAAAGAAGGCGTTCTTCAAGTCCCCCCCTCCTCCAGGCAGCCTTGAAACTGAGCGCAACAAACTGCGCCTCGGGGAGCTTCTTCTTTCCTCAGCTAGATGGACCGTCCCCTTCTTCACTCTCGCAGCTCCCTTGCCCACTTGCAGCAGCTGCTGCCAAAGAAAAAGGCTCCAGGGGTAACAGCCTCTGCTGGGCTGAACCTTCCCCTTGCCTCACGTCAAGCACCAGAAACTGTCCTCTGCACTCTGTTTTTCCCTTCTCCACCGCATCTACCACTGTCATCTCTGCATCTCCAAGCATGAAGCTAGCAGAATTGGTTCCAGGGAATACTGGAAGAGAAATAGGTAGCAGCACAAGTAGGCGCAGGTTGAACTTTCTGCTTCCGACTGCTAAAGTGAATCCGCAAACAAGCGAGTGCCACGCACGCTTCCTCTTGCAGCCTGGGCGATTCGCACAGCAGCCTGCTGCTCTGCCTTCGTTCTTATGCTCTTCGTAGCAGGTCGCGCTTTCGTTTAGCTGGAGACGAACAGTCGTCTGCTTCTCGCCCAGAGAGCACGGTGCTGGCAGCGAAAGCCTCCAGGCTGCTGCCTCTGCCCAAACACGCCTGGCCTCTGCACTTTCTCTCTCAGCGCTAGGTAGCAGCACATTCGGTCTGCGTGGTAGCCTGAATCTTAACGGAAAGCTTCTCAGCTAAGTCTCGCACAGAGAACAGTTTGAGGTCAACGAGCTTAGCCGGAGCTTACCCTCGACGCGTGGAAACCTGTATTTGCAGCACATCCTAGTGGTAGCCCTCTTTCCTTTCCAGCCTGCACAGCGCCGGCAGACGGCGGTGCTCTCTGCACCTGCCTTCTCCCTTGCAAGTACCAGCGCCAAGCTTACAGCCTTGCAGGGAGCGAAGAGGCGGATAGGCGTCTCGCCCAGAAGAAGGTGCCAGGACCAAAAGATGGTCTTCCTTTCTGCTGCTCCTTGCCCGAATTGTGGTGCTGTGTTGAAAGTCTTGCCCAGCGAAAAGCTACTCCAGCAAGTGTTTCTCTCCAAACGCATTTCGCTGAGCGAGAGCTACACGGACAGTTTGCACTCGGTGAAACAGCAAGAAAATGCTTGTCCGTCGAGCTGAAGGAAAATCCCTGCACAGCACACTGTGGCTGCGTGCAGTGTTCACGCTGAAGAGCGGCAAAGCTCCAAGCCATGGCTGGGCTTCACTTCTGTCCAGAGCACAGAAGGCGAAGAACCAAGCAGCTGGGCACCGGGCTCATGTACTCAGGGGAGCCAATTTCAAATGTCCAGCCAAGAGCTGCTTCACAAGCACATGCAGCTGAGAATGCTCTGGCTGCTTCAGAAAGGAAGGCGCAGCCCTTGCACTCCTGGACACAAGCTGGCCAGCAGCAGGTTCCTAAACCTTCCGTGCTGCAGAGTGCATGCAGCTGGAGCACAGCCAGGAGGAGGCGTCCAGAAAGAAGGCGTTCTTCAAGTCCCCCCCTCCTCCAGGCAGCCTTGAAACTGAGCGCAACAAACTGCGCCTCGGGGAGCTTCTTCTTTCCTCAGCTAGATGGACCGTCCCCTTCTTCACTCTCGCAGCTCCCTTGCCCACTTGCAGCAGCTGCTGCCAAAGAAAAAGGCTCCAGGGGTAACAGCCTCTGCTGGGCTGAACCTTCCCCTTGCCTCACGTCAAGCACCAGAAACTGTCCTCTGCACTCTGTTTTTCCCTTCTCCACCGCATCTACCACTGTCATCTCTGCATCTCCAAGCATGAAGCTAGCAGAATTGGTTCCAGGGAATACTGGAAGAGAAATAGGTAGCAGCACAAGTAGCCGCAGGTTGAACTTTCTGCTTCCGACTGCTAAAGTGAATCCGCAAACAAGCGAGTGCCACGCACGCTTCCTCTTGCAGCCTGGGCGATTCGCACAGCAGCCTGCTGCTCTGCCTTCGTTCTTATGCTCTTCGTAGCAGGTCGCGCTTTCGTTTAGCTGGAGACGAACAGTCGTCTGCTTCTCGCCCAGAGAGCACGGTGCTGGCAGCGAAAGCCTCCAGGCTGCTGCCTCTGCCCAAACACGCCTGGCCTCTGCACTTTCTCTCTCAGCGCTAGGTAGCAGCACATTCGGTCTGCGTGGTAGCCTGAATCTTAACGGAAAGCTTCTCAGCTAAGTCTCGCACAGAGAACAGTTTGAGGTCAACGAGCTTAGCCGGAGCTTACCCTCGACGCGTGGAAACCTGTATTTGCAGCACATCCTAGTGGTAGCCCTCTTTCCTTTCCAGCCTGCACAACGCCGGCAGACGGCGGTGCTCTCTGCACCTGCCTTCTCACTTGCAAGTACCAGCGCCAAGCTTACAGCCTTGCAGGGAGCGAAGAGGCGGATAGGCGTCTCGCCCAGAAGAAGGTGCCAGGACCAAAAGATGGTCTTCCTTTCTGCTGCTCCTTGCCCGAATTGTGGTGCTGTGTTGAAAGTCTTGCCCAGCGAAAAGCTACTCCAGCAAGTGTTCCTCTCCAAACGCATTTCGCTGAGCGAGAGCTACACGGACAGTTTGCACTCGGTGAAACAGCAAGAAAATGCTTGTCCGTCGAGCTGAAGGAAAATCCCTGCACAGCACACTGTGGCTGCGTGCAGTGTTCACGCTGAAGAGCGGCAAAGCTCCAAGCCATGGCTGGGCTTCACTTCTGTCCAGAGCACAGAAGGCGAAGAACCAAGCAGCTGGGCACCGGGCTCATGTACTCAGGGGAGCCAATTTCAAATGTCCAGCCAAGAGCTGCTTCACAAGCAGCTGCAGCTGAGAATGCTCTGGCTGCTTCAGAAATGAAGGCGCAGCCCTTGCACTCCTGGACACAAGCTGGCCAGCAGCAGGTTCCTAAACCTTCCGTGCTGCAGAGTGCATGCAGCTGGAGCACAGCCAGGAGGAGGCGTCCAGAAAGAAGGCGTTCTTCAAGTCCCCCCCTCCTCCAGGCAGCCTTGAAACTGAGCGCAACAAACTGCGCCTCGGGGAGCTTCTTCTTTCCTCAGCTAGATGGACCGTCCCCTTCTTCACTCTCGCAGCTCCCTTGCCCACTTGCAGCAGCTGCTGCCAAAGAAAAAGGCTCCAGGGGTAACAGCCTCTGCTGGGCTGAACCTTCCCCTTGCCTCACGTCAAGCACCAGAAACTGTCCTCTGCACTCTGTTTTTCCCTTCTCCACCGCATCTACCACTGTCATCTCTGCATCTCCAAGCATGAAGCTAGCAGAATTGGTTCCAGGGAATACTGGAAGAGAAATAGGTAGCAGCACAAGTAGCCGCAGGTTGAACTTTCTGCTTCCGACTGCTAAAGTGAATCCGCAAACAAGCGAGTGCCACGCACGCTTCCTCTTGCAGCCTGGGCGATTCGCACAGCAGCCTGCTGCTCTGCCTTCGTTCTTATGCTCTTCGTAGCAGGTCGCGCTTTCGTTTAGCTGGAGACGAACAGTCGTCTGCTTCTCGCCCAGAGAGCACGGTGCTGGCAGCGAAAGCCTCCAGGCTGCTGCCTCTGCCCAAACACGCCTGGCCTCTGCACTTTCTCTCTCAGCGCTAGGTAGCAGCACATTCGGTCTGCGTGGTAGCCTGAATCTTAACGGAAAGCTTCTCAGCTAAGTCTCGCACAGAGAACAGTTTGAGGTCAACGAGCTTAGCCGGAGCTTACCCTCGACGCGTGCAAACCTGTATTTGCAGCACATCCTAGTGGTAGCCCTCTTTCCTTTCCAGCCTGCACAGCGCCGGCAGACGGCGGTGCTCTCTGCACCTGCCTTCTCCCTTGCAAGTACCAGCGCCAAGCTTACAGCCTTGCAGGGAGCGAAGAGGCGGATAGGCGTCTCGCCCAGAAGAAGGTGCCAGGACCAAAAGATGGTCTTCCTTTCTGCTGCTCCTTGCCCGAATTGTGGTGCTGTGTTGAAAGTCTTGCCCAGCGAAAAGCTACTCCAGCAAGTGTTCCTCTCCAAACGCATTTCGCTGAGCGAGAGCTACACGGACAGTTTGCACTCGGTGAAACAGCAAGAAAATGCTTGTCCGTCGAGCTGAAGGAAAATCCCTGCACAGCACACTGTGGCTGCGTGCAGTGTTCACGCTGAAGAGCGGCAAAGCTCCAAGCCATGGCTGGGCTTCACTTCTGTCCAGAGCACAGAAGGCGAAGAACCAAGCAGCTGGGCACCGGGCTCATGTACTCAGGGGAGCCAATTTCAAATGTCCAGCCAAGAGCTGCTTCACAAACAGCTGCAGCGGAGAATGCTCTGGCTGCTTCAGAAAGGAAGGCGCAGCCCTTGCACTCCTGGACACAAGCTGGCCAGCAGCAGGTTCCTAAACCTTCCGTGCTGCAGAGTGCATGCAGCTGGAGCACAGCCAGAAGGAGGCGTCCAGAAAGAAGGCGTTCTTCAAGTCCCCCCCTCCTCCAGGCAGCCTTGAAACTGAGCGCAACAAACTGCGCCTCGGGGAGCTTCTTCTTTCCTCAGCTAGATGGACCGTCCCCTTCTTCACTCTCGCAGCTCCCTTGCCCACTTGCAGCAGCTGCTGCCAAAGAAAAAGGCTCCAGGGGTAACAGCCTCTGCTGGGCTGAACCTTCCCCTTGCCTCACGTCAAGCACCAGAAACTGTCCTCTGCACTCTGTTTTTCCCTTCTCCACCGCATCTACCACTGTCATCTCTGCATCTCCAAGCATGAAGCTAGCAGAATTGGTTCCAGGGAATACTGGAAGAGAAATAGGTAGCAGCACAAGTAGCCGCAGGTTGAACTTTCTGCTTCCGACTGCTAAAGTGAATCCGCAAACAAGCGAGTGCCACGCACGCTTCCTCTTGCAGCCTGGGCGATTCGCACAGCAGCCTGCTGCTCTGCCTTCGTTCTTATGCTCTTCGTAGCAGGTCGCGCTTTCGTTTAGCTGGAGACGAACAGTCGTCTGCTTCTCGCCCAGAGAGCACGGTGCTGGCAGCGAAAGCCTCCAGGCTGCTGCCTCTGCCCAAACACGCCTGGCCTCTGCACTTTCAGCGCTAGGTAGCAGCACATTCGGTCTGCGTGGTAGCCTGAATCTTAACGGAAAGCTTCTCAGCTAAGTCTCGCACAGAGAACAGTTTGAGGTCAACGAGCTTAGCCGGAGCTTACCCTCGACGCGTGGAAACCTGTATTTGCAGCACATCCTAGTGGTAGCCCTCTTTCCTTTCCAGCCTGCACAGCGCCGGCAGACGGCGGTGCTCTCTGCACCTGCCTTCTCACTTGCAAGTACCAGCGCCAAGCTTACAGCCTTGCAGGGAGCGAAGAGGCGGATAGGCGTCTCGCCCAGAAGAAGGTGCCAGGACCAAAAGATGGTCTTCCTTTCTGCTGCTCCTTGCCCGAATTGTGGTGCTGTGTTGAAAGTCTTGCCCAGCGAAAAGCTACTCCAGCAAGTGTTTCTCTCCAAACGCATTTCGCTGAGCGAGAGCTACACGGACAGTTTGCACTCGGTGAAACAGCAAGAAAATGCTTGTCCGTCGAGCTGAAGGAAAATCCCTGCACAGCACACTGTGGCTGCGTGCAGTGTTCACGCTGAAGAGCGGCAAAGCTCCAAGCCATGGCTGGGCTTCACTTCTGTCCAGAGCACAGAAGGCGAAGAACCAAGCAGCTGGGCACCGGGCTCATGTACTCAGGGGAGCCAATTTCAAATGTCCAGCCAAGAGCTGCTTCACAAGCACATGCAGCTGAGAATGCTCTGGCTGCTTCAGAAAGGAAGGCGCAGCCCTTGCACTCCTGGACACAAGCTGGCCAGCAGCAGGTTCCTAAACCTTCCGTGCTGCAGAGTGCATGCAGCTGGAGCACAGCCAGGAGGAGGCGTCCAGAAAGAAGGCGTTCTTCAAGTCCCCCCCTCCTCCAGGCAGCCTTGAAACTGAGCGCAACAAACTGCGCCTCGGGGAGCTTCTTCTTTCCTCAGCTAGATGGACCGTCCCCTTCTTCACTCTCGCAGCTCCCTTGCCCACTTGCAGCAGCTGCTGCCAAAGAAAAAGGCTCCAGGGGTAACAGCCTCTGCTGGGCTGAACCTTCCCCTTGCCTCACGTCAAGCACCAGAAACTGTCCTCTGCACTCTGTTTTTCCCTTCTCCACCGCATCTACCACTGTCATCTCTGCATCTCCAAGCATGAAGCTAGCAGAATTGGTTCCAGGGAATACTGGAAGAGAAATAGGTAGCAGCACAAGTAGGCGCAGGTTGAACTTTCTGCTTCCGACTGCTAAAGTGAATCCGCAAACAAGCGAGTGCCACGCACGCTTCCTCTTGCAGCCTGGGCGATTCGCACAGCAGCCTGCTGCTCTGCCTTCGTTCTTATGCTCTTCGTAGCAGGTCGCGCTTTCGTTTAGCTGGAGACGAACAGTCGTCTGCTTCTCGCCCAGAGAGCACGGTGCTGGCAGCGAAAGCCTCCAGGCTGCTGCCTCTGCCCAAACACGCCTGGCCTCTGCACTTTCTCTCTCAGCGCTAGGTAGCAGCACATTCGGTCTGCGTGGTAGCCTGAATCTTAACGGAAAGCTTCTCAGCTAAGTCTCGCACAGAGAACAGTTTGAGGTCAACGAGCTTAGCCGGAGCTTACCCTCGACGCGTGGAAACCTGTATTTGCAGCACATCCTAGTGGTAGCCCTCTTTCCTTTCCAGCCTGCACAGCGCCGGCAGACGGCGGTGCTCTCTGCACCTGCCTTCTCCCTTGCAAGTACCAGCGCCAAGCTTACAGCCTTGCAGGGAGCGAAGAGGCGGATAGGCGTCTCGCCCAGAAGAAGGTGCCAGGACCAAAAGATGGTCTTCCTTTCTGCTGCTCCTTGCCCGAATTGTGGTGCTGTGTTGAAAGTCTTGCCCAGCGAAAAGCTACTCCAGCAAGTGTTTCTCTCCAAACGCATTTCGCTGAGCGAGAGCTACACGGACAGTTTGCACTCGGTGAAACAGCAAGAAAATGCTTGTCCGTCGAGCTGAAGGAAAATCCCTGCACAGCACACTGTGGCTGCGTGCAGTGTTCACGCTGAAGAGCGGCAAAGCTCCAAGCCATGGCTGGGCTTCACTTCTGTCCAGAGCACAGAAGGCGAAGAACCAAGCAGCTGGGCACCGGGCTCATGTACTCAGGGGAGCCAATTTCAAATGTCCAGCCAAGAGCTGCTTCACAAGCACATGCAGCTGAGAATGCTCTGGCTGCTTCAGAAAGGAAGGCGCAGCCCTTGCACTCCTGGACACAAGCTGGCCAGCAGCACGTTCCTAAACCTTCCGTGCTGCAGAGTGCATGCAGCTGGAGCACAGCCAGGAGGAGGCGTCCAGAAAGAAGGCGTTCTTCAAGTCCCCCCCTCCTCCAGGCAGCCTTGAAACTGAGCGCAACAAACTGCGCCTCGGGGAGCTTCTTCTTTCCTCAGCTAGATGGACCGTCCCCTTCTTCACTCTCGCAGCTCCCTTGCCCACTTGCAGCAGCTGCTGCCAAAGAAAAAGGCTCCAGGGGTAACAGCCTCTGCTGGGCTGAACCTTCCCCTTGCCTCACGTCAAGCACCAGAAACTGTCCTCTGCACTCTGTTTTTCCCTTCTCCACCGCATCTACCACTGTCATCTCTGCATCTCCAAGCATGAAGCTAGCAGAATTGGTTCCAGGGAATACTGGAAGAGAAATAGGTAGCAGCACAAGTAGCCGCAGGTTGAACTTTCTGCTTCCGACTGCTAAAGTGAATCCGCAAACAAGCGAGTGCCACGCACGCTTCCTCTTGCAGCCTGGGCGATTCGCACAGCAGCCTGCTGCTCTGCCTTCGTTCTTATGCTCTTCGTAGCAGGTCGCGCTTTCGTTTAGCTGGAGACGAACAGTCGTCTGCTTCTCGCCCAGAGAGCACGGTGCTGGCAGCGAAAGCCTCCAGGCTGCTGCCTCTGCCCAAACACGCCTGGCCTCTGCACTTTCTCTCTCAGCGCTAGGTAGCAGCACATTCGGTCTGCGTGGTAGCCTGAATCTTAACGGAAAGCTTCTCAGCTAAGTCTCGCACAGAGAACAGTTTGAGGTCAACGAGCTTAGCCGGAGCTTACCCTCGACGCGTGGAAACCTGTATTTGCAGCACATCCTAGTGGTAGCCCTCTTTCCTTTCCAGCCTGCACAACGCCGGCAGACGGCGGTGCTCTCTGCACCTGCCTTCTCCCTTGCAAGTACCAGCGCCAAGCTTACAGCCTTGCAGGGAGCGAAGAGGCGGATAGGCGTCTCGCCCAGAAGAACGTGCCAGGACCAAAAGATGGTCTTCCTTTCTCCTGCTCCTTGCCCGAATTGTGGTGCTGTGTTGAAAGTCTTGCCCAGCGAAAAGCTACTCCAGCAAGTGTTTCTCTCCAAACGCATTTCGCTGAGCGAGAGCTACACGGACAGTTTGCACTCGGTGAAACAGCAAGAAAATGCTTGTCCGTCGAGCTGAAGGAAAATCCCTGCACAGCACACTGTGGCTGCGTGCAGTGTTCACGCTGAAGAGCGGCAAAGCTCCAAGCCATGGCTGGGCTTCACTTCTGTCCAGAGCACAGAAGGCGAAGAACCAAGCAGCTGGGCACCGGGCTCATGTACTCAGGGGAGCCAATTTCAAATGTCCAGCCAAGAGCTGCTTCACAAGCAGCTGCAGCTGAGAATGCTCTGGCTGCTTCAGAAAGGAAGGCGCAGCCCTTGCACTCCTGGACACAAGCTGGCCAGCAGCAGGTTCCTAAACCTTCCGTGCTGCAGAGTGCATGCAGCTGGAGCACAGCCAGGAGGAGGCGTCCAGAAAGAAGGCGTTCTTCAAGTCCCCCCCTCCTCCAGGCAGCCTTGAAACTGAGCGCAACAAACTGCGCCTCGGGGAGCTTCTTCTTTCCTCAGCTAGATGGACCGTCCCCTTCTTCACTCTCGCAGCTCCCTTGCCCACTTGCAGCAGCTGCTGCCAAAGAAAAAGGCTCCAGGGGTAACAGCCTCTGCTGGGCTGAACCTTCCCCTTGCCTCACGTCAAGCACCAGAAACTGTCCTCTGCACTCTGTTTTTCCCTTCTCCACCGCATCTACCACTGTCATCTCTGCATCGCCAAGCATGAAGCTAGCAGAATTGGTTCCAGGGAATACTGGAAGAGAAATAGGTAGCAGCACAAGTAGCCGCAGGTTGAACTTTCTGCTTCCGACTGCTAAAGTGAATCCGCAAACAAGCGAGTGCCACGCACGCTTCCTCTTGCAGCCTGGGCGATTCGCACAGCAGCCTGCTGCTCTGCCTTCGTTCTTATGCTCTTCGTAGCAGGTCGCGCTTTCGTTTAGCTGGAGACGAACAGTCGTCTGCTTCTCGCCCAGAGAGCACGGTGCTGGCAGCGAAAGCCTCCAGGCTGCTGCCTCTGCCCAAACACGCCTGGCCTCTGCACTTTCTCTCTCAGCGCTAGGTAGCAGCACATTCGGTCTGCGTGGTAGCCTGAATCTTAACGGAAAGCTTCTCAGCTAAGTCTCGCACAGAGAACAGTTTGAGGTCAACGAGCTTAGCCGGAGCTTACCCTCGACGCGTGCAAACCTGTATTTGCAGCACATCCTAGTGGTAGCCCTCTTTCCTTTCCAGCCTGCACAACGCCGGCAGACGGCGGTGCTCTCTGCACCTGCCTTCTCCCTTGCAAGTACCAGCGCCAAGCTTACAGCCTTGCAGGGAGCGAAGAGGCGGATAGGCGTCTCGCCCAGAAGAAGGTGCCAGGACCAAAAGATGGTCTTCCTTTCTGCTGCTCCTTGCCCGAATTGTGGTGCTGTGTTGAAAGTCTTGCCCAGCGAAAAGCTACTCCAGCAAGTGTTTCTCTCCAAACGCATTTCGCTGAGCGAGAGCTACACGGACAGTTTGCACTCGGTGAAACAGCAAGAAAATGCTTGTCCGTCGAGCTGAAGGAAAATCCCTGCACAGCACACTGTGGCTGCGTGCAGTGTTCACGCTGAAGAGCGGCAAAGCTCCAAGCCATGGCTGGGCTTCACTTCTGTCCAGAGCACAGAAGGCGAAGAACCAAGCAGCTGGGCACCGGGCTCATGTACTCAGGGGAGCCAATTTCAAATGTCCAGCCAAGAGCTGCTTCACAAGCACATGCAGCTGAGAATGCTCTGGCTGCTTCAGAAAGGAAGGCGCAGCCCTTGCACTCCTGGACACAAGCTGGCCAGCAGCAGGTTCCTAAACCTTCCGTGCTGCAGAGTGCATGCAGCTGGAGCACAGCCAGGAGGAGGCGTCCAGAAAGAAGGCGTTCTTCAAGTCCCCCCCTCCTCCAGGCAGCCTTGAAACTGAGCGCAACAAACTGCGCCTCGGGGAGCTTCTTCTTTCCTCAGCTAGATGGACCGTCCCCTTCTTCACTCTCGCAGCTCCCTTGCCCACTTGCAGCAGCTGCTGCCAAAGAAAAAGGCTCCAGGGGTAACAGCCTCTGCTGGGCTGAACCTTCCCCTTGCCTCACGTCAAGCACCAGAAACTGTCCTCTGCACTCTGTTTTTCCCTTCTCCACCGCATCTACCACTGTCATCTCTGCATCTCCAAGCATGAAGCTAGCAGAATTGGTTCCAGGGAATACTGGAAGAGAAATAGGTAGCAGCACAAGTAGGCGCAGGTTGAACTTTCTGCTTCCGACTGCTAAAGTGAATCCGCAAACAAGCGAGTGCCACGCACGCTTCCTCTTGCAGCCTGGGCGATTCGCACAGCAGCCTGCTGCTCTGCCTTCGTTCTTATGCTCTTCGTAGCAGGTCGCGCTTTCGTTTAGCTGGAGACGAACAGTCGTCTGCTTCTCGCCCAGAGAGCACGGTGCTGGCAGCGAAAGCCTCCAGGCTGCTGCCTCTGCCCAAACACGCCTGGCCTCTGCACTTTCTCTCTCAGCGCTAGGTAGCAGCACATTCGGTCTGCGTGGTAGCCTGAATCTTAACGGAAAGCTTCTCAGCTAAGTCTCGCACAGAGAACAGTTTGAGGTCAACGAGCTTAGCCGGAGCTTACCCTCGACGCGTGCAAACCTGTATTTGCAGCACATCCTAGTGGTAGCCCTCTTTCCTTTCCAGCCTGCACAGCGCCGGCAGACGGCGGTGCTCTCTGCACCTGCCTTCTCCCTTGCAAGTACCAGCGCCAAGCTTACAGCCTTGCAGGGAGCGAAGAGGCGGATAGGCGTCTCGCCCAGAAGAAGGTGCCAGGACCAAAAGATGGTCTTCCTTTCTGCTGCTCCTTGCCCGAATTGTGGTGCTGTGTTGAAAGTCTTGCCCAGCGAAAAGCTACTCCAGCAAGTGTTCCTCTCCAAACGCATTTCGCTGAGCGAGAGCTACACGGACAGTTTGCACTCGGTGAAACAGCAAGAAAATGCTTGTCCGTCGAGCTGAAGGAAAATCCCTGCACAGCACACTGTGGCTGCGTGCAGTGTTCACGCTGAAGAGCGGCAAAGCTCCAAGCCATGGCTGGGCTTCACTTCTGTCCAGAGCACAGAAGGCGAAGAACCAAGCAGCTGGGCACCGGGCTCATGTACTCAGGGGAGCCAATTTCAAATGTCCAGCCAAGAGCTGCTTCACAAACAGCTGCAGCGGAGAATGCTCTGGCTGCTTCAGAAAGGAAGGCGCAGCCCTTGCACTCCTGGACACAAGCTGGCCAGCAGCAGGTTCCTAAACCTTCCGTGCTGCAGAGTGCATGCAGCTGGAGCACAGCCAGAAGGAGGCGTCCAGAAAGAAGGCGTTCTTCAAGTCCCCCCCTCCTCCAGGCAGCCTTGAAACTGAGCGCAACAAACTGCGCCTCGGGGAGCTTCTTCTTTCCTCAGCTAGATGGACCGTCCCCTTCTTCACTCTCGCAGCTCCCTTGCCCACTTGCAGCAGCTGCTGCCAAAGAAAAAGGCTCCAGGGGTAACAGCCTCTGCTGGGCTGAACCTTCCCCTTGCCTCACGTCAAGCACCAGAAACTGTCCTCTGCACTCTGTTTTTCCCTTCTCCACCGCATCTACCACTGTCATCTCTGCATCTCCAAGCATGAAGCTAGCAGAATTGGTTCCAGGGAATACTGGAAGAGAAATAGGTAGCAGCACAAGTAGCCGCAGGTTGAACTTTCTGCTTCCGACTGCTAAAGTGAATCCGCAAACAAGCGAGTGCCACGCACGCTTCCTCTTGCAGCCTGGGCGATTCGCACAGCAGCCTGCTGCTCTGCCTTCGTTCTTATGCTCTTCGTAGCAGGTCGCGCTTTCGTTTAGCTGGAGACGAACAGTCGTCTGCTTCTCGCCCAGAGAGCACGGTGCTGGCAGCGAAAGCCTCCAGGCTGCTGCCTCTGCCCAAACACGCCTGGCCTCTGCACTTTCAGCGCTAGGTAGCAGCACATTCGGTCTGCGTGGTAGCCTGAATCTTAACGGAAAGCTTCTCAGCTAAGTCTCGCACAGAGAACAGTTTGAGGTCAACGAGCTTAGCCGGAGCTTACCCTCGACGCGTGGAAACCTGTATTTGCAGCACATCCTAGTGGTAGCCCTCTTTCCTTTCCAGCCTGCACAGCGCCGGCAGACGGCGGTGCTCTCTGCACCTGCCTTCTCACTTGCAAGTACCAGCGCCAAGCTTACAGCCTTGCAGGGAGCGAAGAGGCGGATAGGCGTCTCGCCCAGAAGAAGGTGCCAGGACCAAAAGATGGTCTTCCTTTCTGCTGCTCCTTGCCCGAATTGTGGTGCTGTGTTGAAAGTCTTGCCCAGCGAAAAGCTACTCCAGCAAGTGTTTCTCTCCAAACGCATTTCGCTGAGCGAGAGCTACACGGACAGTTTGCACTCGGTGAAACAGCAAGAAAATGCTTGTCCGTCGAGCTGAAGGAAAATCCCTGCACAGCACACTGTGGCTGCGTGCAGTGTTCACGCTGAAGAGCGGCAAAGCTCCAAGCCATGGCTGGGCTTCACTTCTGTCCAGAGCACAGAAGGCGAAGAACCAAGCAGCTGGGCACCGGGCTCATGTACTCAGGGGAGCCAATTTCAAATGTCCAGCCAAGAGCTGCTTCACAAGCACATGCAGCTGAGAATGCTCTGGCTGCTTCAGAAAGGAAGGCGCAGCCCTTGCACTCCTGGACACAAGCTGGCCAGCAGCAGGTTCCTAAACCTTCCGTGCTGCAGAGTGCATGCAGCTGGAGCACAGCCAGGAGGAGGCGTCCAGAAAGAAGGCGTTCTTCAAGTCCCCCCCTCCTCCAGGCAGCCTTGAAACTGAGCGCAACAAACTGCGCCTCGGGGAGCTTCTTCTTTCCTCAGCTAGATGGACCGTCCCCTTCTTCACTCTCGCAGCTCCCTTGCCCACTTGCAGCAGCTGCTGCCAAAGAAAAAGGCTCCAGGGGTAACAGCCTCTGCTGGGCTGAACCTTCCCTTGCCTCACGTCAAGCACCAGAAACTGTCCTCTGCACTCTGTTTTTCCCTTCTCCACCGCATCTACCACTGTCATCTCTGCATCTCCAAGCATGAAGCTAGCAGAATTGGTTCCAGGGAATACTGGAAGAGAAATAGGTAGCAGCACAAGTAGGCGCAGGTTGAACTTTCTGCTTCCGACTGCTAAAGTGAATCCGCAAACAAGCGAGTGCCACGCACGCTTCCTCTTGCAGCCTGGGCGATTCGCACAGCAGCCTGCTGCTCTGCCTTCGTTCTTATGCTCTTCGTAGCAGGTCGCGCTTTCGTTTAGCTGGAGACGAACAGTCGTCTGCTTCTCGCCCAGAGAGCACGGTGCTGGCAGCGAAAGCCTCCAGGCTGCTGCCTCTGCCCAAACACGCCTGGCCTCTGCACTTTCTCTCTCAGCGCTAGGTAGCAGCACATTCGGTCTGCGTGGTAGCCTGAATCTTAACGGAAAGCTTCTCAGCTAAGTCTCGCACAGAGAACAGTTTGAGGTCAACGAGCTTAGCCGGAGCTTACCCTCGACGCGTGGAAACCTGTATTTGCAGCACATCCTAGTGGTAGCCCTCTTTCCTTTCCAGCCTGCACAGCGCCGGCAGACGGCGGTGCTCTCTGCACCTGCCTTCTCCCTTGCAAGTACCAGCGCCAAGCTTACAGCCTTGCAGGAGCGAAGAGGCGGATAGGCGTCTCGCCCAGAAGAACGTGCCAGGACCAAAAGATGGTCTTCCTTTCTGCTGCTCCTTGCCCGAATTGTGGTGCTGTGTTGAAAGTCTTGCCCAGCGAAAAGCTACTCCAGCAAGTGTTTCTCTCCAAACGCATTTCGCTGAGCGAGAGCTACACGGACAGTTTGCACTCGGTGAAACAGCAAGAAAATGCTTGTCCGTCGAGCTGAAGGAAAATCCCTGCACAGCACACTGTGGCTGCGTGCAGTGTTCACGCTGAAGAGCGGCAAAGCTCCAAGCCATGGCTGGGCTTCACTTCTGTCCAGAGCACAGAAGGCGAAGAACCAAGCAGCTGGGCACCGGGCTCATGTACTCAGGGGAGCCAATTTCAAATGTCCAGCCAAGAGCTGCTTCACAAGCACATGCAGCTGAGAATGCTCTGGCTGCTTCAGAAAGGAAGGCGCAGCCCTTGCACTCCTGGACACAAGCTGGCCAGCAGCACGTTCCTAAACCTTCCGTGCTGCAGAGTGCATGCAGCTGGAGCACAGCCAGGAGGAGGCGTCCAGAAAGAAGGCGTTCTCAAGTCCCCCCCTCCTCCAGGCAGCCTTGAAACTGAGCGCAACAAACTGCGCCTCGGGGAGCTTCTTCTTTCCTCAGCTAGATGGACCGTCCCCTTCTTCACTCTCGCAGCTCCATTGCCCACTTGCAGCAGCTGCTGCCAAAGAAAAAGGCTCCAGGGGTAACAGCCTCTGCTGGGCTGAACCTTCCCCTTGCCTCACGTCAAGCACCAGAAACTGTCCTCTGCACTCTGTTTTTCCCTTCTCCACCGCATCTACCACTGTCATCTCTGCATCTCCAAGCATGAAGCTAGCAGAATTGGTTCCAGGGAATACTGGAAGAGAAATAGGTAGCAGCACAAGTAGCCGCAGGTTGAACTTTCTGCTTCCGACTGCTAAAGTGAATCCGCAAACAAGCGAGTGCCACGCACGCTTCCTCTTGCAGCCTGGGCGATTCGCACAGCAGCCTGCTGCTCTGCCTTCGTTCTTATGCTCTTCGTAGCAGGTCGCGCTTTCGTTAGCTGGAGACGAACAGTCGTCTGCTTCTCGCCCAGAGAGCACGGTGCTGGCAGCGAAAGCCTCCAGGCTGCTGCCTCTGCCCAAACACGCCTGGCCTCTGCACTTTCTCTCTCAGCGCTAGGTAGCAGCACATTCGGTCTGCGTGGTAGCCTGAATCTTAACGGAAAGCTTCTCAGCTAAGTCTCGCACAGAGAACAGTTTGAGGTCAACGAGCTTAGCCGGAGCTTACCCTCGACGCGTGGAAACCTGTATTTGCAGCACATCCTAGTGGTAGCCCTCTTTCCTTTCCAGCCTGCACAACGCCGGCAGACGGCGGTGCTCTCTGCACCTGCCTTCTCCCTTGCAAGTACCAGCGCCAAGCTTACAGCCTTGCAGGGAGCGAAGAGGCGGATAGGCGTCTCGCCCAGAAGAACGTGCCAGGACCAAAAGATGGTCTTCCTTTCTCCTGCTCCTTGCCCGAATTGTGGTGCTGTGTTGAAAGTCTTGCCAGCGAAAAGCTACTCCAGCAAGTGTTTCTCTCCAAACGCATTTCGCTGAGCGAGAGCTACACGGACAGTTTGCACTCGGTGAAACAGCAAGAAAATGCTTGTCCGTCGAGCTGAAGGAAAATCCCTGCACAGCACACTGTGGCTGCGTGCAGTGTTCACGCTGAAGAGCGGCAAAGCTCCAAGCCATGGCTGGGCTTCACTTCTGTCCAGAGCACAGAAGGCGAAGAACCAAGCAGCTGGGCACCGGGCTCATGTACTCAGGGGAGCCAATTTCAAATGTCCAGCCAAGAGCTGCTTCACAAGCAGCTGCAGCTGAGAATGCTCTGGCTGCTTCAGAAAGGAAGGCGCAGCCCTTGCACTCCTGGACACAAGCTGGCCAGCAGCAGGTTCCTAAACCTTCCGTGCTGCAGAGTGCATGCAGCTGGAGCACAGCCAGGAGGAGGCGTCCAGAAAGAAGGCGTTCTTCAAGTCCCCCCCTCCTCCAGGCAGCCTTGAAACTGAGCGCAACAAACTGCGCCTCGGGGAGCTTCTTCTTTCCTCAGCTAGATGGACCGTCCCCTTCTTCACTCTCGCAGCTCCCTTGCCCACTTGCAGCAGCTGCTGCCAAAGAAAAAAGGCTCCAGGGGTAACAGCCTCTGCTGGGCTGAACCTTCCCCTTGCCTCACGTCAAGCACCAGAAACTGTCCTCTGCACTCTGTTTTTCCCTTCTCCACCGCATCTACCACTGTCATCTCTGCATCGCCAAGCATGAAGCTAGCAGAATTGGTTCCAGGGAATACTGGAAGAGAAATAGGTAGCAGCACAAGTAGCCGCAGGTTGAACTTTCTGCTTCCGACTGCTAAAGTGAATCCGCAAACAAGCGAGTGCCACGCACGCTTCCTCTTGCAGCCTGGGCGATTCGCACAGCAGCCTGCTGCTCTGCCTTCGTTCTTATGCTCTTCGTAGCAGGTCGCGCTTTCGTTTAGCTGGAGACGAACAGTCGTCTGCTTCTCGCCCAGAGAGCACGGTGCTGGCAGCGAAAGCCTCCAGGCTGCTGCCTCTGCCCAAACACGCCTGGCCTCTGCACTTTCTCTCTCAGCGCTAGGTAGCAGCACATTCGGTCTGCGTGGTAGCCTGAATCTTAACGGAAAGCTTCTCAGCTAAGTCTCGCACAGAGAACAGTTTGAGGTCAACGAGCTTAGCCGGAGCTTACCCTCGACGCGTGCAAACCTGTATTTGCAGCACATCCTAGTGGTAGCCCTCTTTCCTTTCCAGCCTGCACAACGCCGGCAGACGGCGGTGCTCTCTGCACCTGCCTTCTCCCTTGCAAGTACCAGCGCCAAGCTTACAGCCTTGCAGGGAGCGAAGAGGCGGATAGGCGTCTCGCCCAGAAGAAGGTGCCAGGACCAAAAGATGGTCTTCCTTTCTGCTGCTCCTTGCCCGAATTGTGGTGCTGTGTTGAAAGTCTTGCCCAGCGAAAAGCTACTCCAGCAAGTGTTTCTCTCCAAACGCATTTCGCTGAGCGAGAGCTACACGGACAGTTTGCACTCGGTGAAACAGCAAGAAAATGCTTGTCCGTCGAGCTGAAGGAAAATCCCTGCACAGCACACTGTGGCTGCGTGCAGTGTTCACGCTGAAGAGCGGCAAAGCTCCAAGCCATGGCTGGGCTTCACTTCTGTCCAGAGCACAGAAGGCGAAGAACCAAGCAGCTGGGCACCGGGCTCATGTACTCAGGGGAGCCAATTTCAAATGTCCAGCCAAGAGCTGCTTCACAAGCACATGCAGCTGAGAATGCTCTGGCTGCTTCAGAAAGGAAGGCGCAGCCCTTGCACTCCTGGACACAAGCTGGCCAGCAGCAGGTTCCTAAACCTTCCGTGCTGCAGAGTGCATGCAGCTGGAGCACAGCCAGGAGGAGGCGTCCAGAAAGAAGGCGTTCTTCAAGTCCCCCCCTCCTCCAGGCAGCCTTGAAACTGAGCGCAACAAACTGCGCCTCGGGGAGCTTCTTCTTTCCTCAGCTAGATGGACCGTCCCCTTCTTCACTCTCGCAGCTCCCTTGCCCACTTGCAGCAGCTGCTGCCAAAGAAAAAGGCTCCAGGGGTAACAGCCTCTGCTGGGCTGAACCTTCCCCTTGCCTCACGTCAAGCACCAGAAACTGTCCTCTGCACTCTGTTTTTCCCTTCTCCACCGCATCTACCACTGTCATCTCTGCATCTCCAAGCATGAAGCTAGCAGAATTGGTTCCAGGGAATACTGGAAGAGAAATAGGTAGCAGCACAAGTAGCCGCAGGTTGAACTTTCTGCTTCCGACTGCTAAAGTGAATCCGCAAACAAGCGAGTGCCACGCACGCTTCCTCTTGCAGCCTGGGCGATTCGCACAGCAGCCTGCTGCTCTGCCTTCGTTCTTATGCTCTTCGTAGCAGGTCGCGCTTTCGTTTAGCTGGAGACGAACAGTCGTCTGCTTCTCGCCCAGAGAGCACGGTGCTGGCAGCGAAAGCCTCCAGGCTGCTGCCTCTGCCCAAACACGCCTGGCCTCTGCACTTTCTCTCTCAGCGCTAGGTAGCAGCACATTCGGTCTGCGTGGTAGCCTGAATCTTAACGGAAAGCTTCTCAGCTAAGTCTCGCACAGAGAACAGTTTGAGGTCAACGAGCTTAGCCGGAGCTTACCCCTCGACGCGTGCAAACCTGTATTTGCAGCACATCCTAGTGGTAGCCCTCTTTCCTTTCCAGCCTGCACAGCGCCGGCAGACGGCGGTGCTCTCTGCACCTGCCTTCTCACTTGCAAGTACCAGCGCCAAGCTTACAGCCTTGCAGGGAGCGAAGAGGCGGATAGGCGTCTCGCCCAGAAGAAGGTGCCAGGACCAAAGATGGTCTTCCTTTCTGCTGCTCCTTGCCCGAATTGTGGTGCTGTGTTGAAAGTCTTGCCCAGCGAAAAGCTACTCCAGCAAGTGTTCCTCTCCAAACAAACGCATTTCGCTGAGCGAGAGCTACACGGACAGTTTGCACTCGGTGAAACAGCAAGAAAATGCTTGTCCGTCGAGCTGAAGGAAAATCCCTGCACAGCACACTGTGGCTGCGTGCAGTGTTCACGCTGAAGAGCGGCAAAGCTCCAAGCCATGGCTGGGCTTCACTTCTGTCCAGAGCACAGAAGGCGAAGAACCAAGCAGCTGGGCACCGGGCTCATGTACTCAGGGGAGCCAATTTCAAATGTCCAGCCAAGAGCTGCTTCACAAGCAGCTGCAGCTGAGAATGCTCTGGCTGCTTCAGAAAGGAAGGCGCAGCCCTTGCACTCCTGGACACAAGCTGGCCAGCAGCAGGTTCCTAAACCTTCCGTGCTGCAGAGTGCATGCAGCTGGAGCACAGCCAGAAGGAGGCGTCCAGAAAGAAGGCGTTCTTCAAGTCCCCCCCTCCTCCAGGCAGCCTTGAAACTGAGCGCAACAAACTGCGCCTCGGGGAGCTTCTTCTTTCCTCAGCTAGATGGACCGTCCCCTTCTTCACTCTCGCAGCTCCCTTGCCCACTTGCAGCAGCTGCTGCCAAAGAAAAAGGCTCCAGGGGTAACAGCCTCTGCTGGGCTGAACCTTCCCCTTGCCTCACGTCAAGCACCAGAAACTGTCCTCTGCACTCTGTTTTTCCCTTCTCCACCGCATCTACCACTGTCATCTCTGCATCGCCAAGCATGAAGCTAGCAGAATTGGTTCCAGGGAATACTGGAAGAGAAATAGGTAGCAGCACAAGTAGCCGCAGGTTGAACTTTCTGCTTCCGACTGCTAAAGTGAATCCGCAAACAAGCGAGTGCCACGCACGCTTCCTCTTGCAGCCTGGGCGATTCGCACAGCAGCCTGCTGCTCTGCCTTCGTTCTTATGCTCTTCGTAGCAGGTCGCGCTTTCGTTTAGCTGGAGACGAACAGTCGTCTGCTTCTCGCCCAGAGAGCACGGTGCTGGCAGCGAAAGCCTCCAGGCTGCTGCCTCTGCCCAAACACGCCTGGCCTCTGCACTTTTTCTCTCTCAGCGCTAGGTAGCAGCACATTCGGTCTGCGTGGTAGCCTGAATCTTAACGGAAAGCTTCTCAGCTAAGTCTCGCACAGAGAACAGTTTGAGGTCAACGAGCTTAGCCGGAGCTTACCCTCGACGCGTGCAAACCTGTATTTGCAGCACATCCTAGTGGTAGCCCTCTTTCCTTTCCAGCCTGCACAACGCCGGCAGACGGCGGTGCTCTCTGCACCTGCCTTCTCACTTGCAAGTACCAGCGCCAAGCTTACAGCCTTGCAGGGAGCGAAGAGGCGGATAGGCGTCTCGCCCAGAAGAAGGTGCCAGGACCAAAAGATGGTCTTCCTTTCTGCTGCTCCTTGCCCGAATTGTGGTGCTGTGTTGAAAGTCTTGCCCAGCGAAAAGCTACTCCAGCAAGTGTTTCTCTCCAAACGCATTTCGCTGAGCGAGAGCTACACGGACAGTTTGCACTCGGTGAAACAGCAAGAAAATGCTTGTCCGTCGAGCTGAAGGAAAATCCCTGCACAGCACACTGTGGCTGCGTGCAGTGTTCACGCTGAAGAGCGGCAAAGCTCCAAGCCATGGCTGGGCTTCACTTCTGTCCAGAGCACAGAAGGCGAAGAACCAAGCAGCTGGGCACCGGGCTCATGTACTCAGGGGAGCCAATTTCAAATGTCCAGCCAAGAGCTGCTTCACAAGCACATGCAGCTGAGAATGCTCTGGCTGCTTCAGAAAGGAAGGCGCAGCCCTTGCACTCCTGGACACAAGCTGGCCAGCAGCAGGTTCCTAAACCTTCCGTGCTGCAGAGTGCATGCAGCTGGAGCACAGCCAGGAGGAGGCGTCCAGAAAGAAGGCGTTCTTCAAGTCCCCCCCTCCTCCAGGCAGCCTTGAAACTGAGCGCAACAAACTGCGCCTCGGGGAGCTTCTTCTTTCCTCAGCTAGATGGACCGTCCCCTTCTTCACTCTCGCAGCTCCCTTGCCCACTTGCAGCAGCTGCTGCCAAAGAAAAAGGCTCCAGGGGTAACAGCCTCTGCTGGGCTGAACCTTCCCCTTGCCTCACGTCAAGCACCAGAAACTGTCCTCTGCACTCTGTTTTTCCCTTCTCCACCGCATCTACCACTGTCATCTCTGCATCTCCAAGCATGAAGCTAGCAGAATTGGTTCCAGGGAATACTGGAAGAGAAATAGGTAGCAGCACAAGTAGGCGCAGGTTGAACTTTCTGCTTCCGACTGCTAAAGTGAATCCGCAAACAAGCGAGTGCCACGCACGCTTCCTCTTGCAGCCTGGGCGATTCGCACAGCAGCCTGCTGCTCTGCCTTCGTTCTTATGCTCTTCGTAGCAGGTCGCGCTTTCGTTTAGCTGGAGACGAACAGTCGTCTGCTTCTCGCCCAGAGAGCACGGTGCTGGCAGCGAAAGCCTCCAGGCTGCTGCCTCTGCCCAAACACGCCTGGCCTCTGCACTTTCTCTCTCAGCGCTAGGTAGCAGCACATTCGGTCTGCGTGGTAGCCTGAATCTTAACGGAAAGCTTCTCAGCTAAGTCTCGCACAGAGAACAGTTTGAGGTCAACGAGCTTAGCCGGAGCTTACCCTCGACGCGTGGAAACCTGTATTTGCAGCACATCCTAGTGGTAGCCCTCTTTCCTTTCCAGCCTGCACAGCGCCGGCAGACGGCGGTGCTCTCTGCACCTGCCTTCTCACTTGCAAGTACCAGCGCCAAGCTTACAGCCTTGCAGGGAGCGAAGAGGCGGATAGGCGTCTCGCCCAGAAGAAGGTGCCAGGACCAAAAGATGGTCTTCCTTTCTGCTGCTCCTTGCCCGAATTGTGGTGCTGTGTTGAAAGTCTTGCCCAGCGAAAAGCTACTCCAGCAAGTGTTCCTCTCCAAACGCATTTCGCTGAGCGAGAGCTACACGGACAGTTTGCACTCGGTGAAACAGCAAGAAAATGCTTGTCCGTCGAGCTGAAGGAAAATCCCTGCACAGCACACTGTGGCTGCGTGCAGTGTTCACGCTGAAGAGCGGCAAAGCTCCAAGCCATGGCTGGGCTTCACTTCTGTCCAGAGCACAGAAGGCGAAGAACCAAGCAGCTGGGCACCGGGCTCATGTACTCAGGGGAGCCAATTTCAACTGTCCAGCCAAGAGCTGCTTCACAAGCACATGCAGCTGAGAATGCTCTGGCTGCTTCAGAAAGGAAGGCGCAGCCCTTGCACTCCTGGACACAAGCTGGCCAGCAGCAGGTTCCTAAACCTTCCGTGCTGCAGAGTGCATGCAGCTGGAGCACAGCCAGAAGGAGGCGTCCAGAAAGAAGGCGTTCTTCAAGTCCCCCCCTCCTCCAGGCAGCCTTGAAACTGAGCGCAACAAACTGCGCCTCGGGGAGCTTCTTCTTTCCTCAGCTAGATGGACCGTCCCCTTCTTCACTCTCGCAGCTCCCTTGCCCACTTGCAGCAGCTGCTGCCAAAGAAAAAGGCTCCAGGGGTAACAGCCTCTGCTGGGCTGAACCTTCCCCTTGCCTCACGTCAAGCACCAGAAACTGTCCTCTGCACTCTGTTTTTCCCTTCTCCACCGCATCTACCACTGTCATCTCTGCATCTCCAAGCATGAAGCTAGCAGAATTGGTTCCAGGGAATACTGGAAGAGAAATAGGTAGCAGCACAAGTAGGCGCAGGTTGAACTTTCTGCTTCCGACTGCTAAAGTGAATCCGCAAACAAGCGAGTGCCACGCACGCTTCCTCTTGCAGCCTGGGCGATTCGCACAGCAGCCTGCTGCTCTGCCTTCGTTCTTATGCTCTTCGTAGCAGGTCGCGCTTTCGTTTAGCTGGAGACGAACAGTCGTCTGCTTCTCGCCCAGAGAGCACGGTGCTGGCAGCGAAAGCCTCCAGGCTGCTGCCTCTGCCCAAACACGCCTGGCCTCTGCACTTTCTCTCTCAGCGCTAGGTAGCAGCACATTCGGTCTGCGTGGTAGCCTGAATCTTAACGGAAAGCTTCTCAGCTAAGTCTCGCACAGAGAACAGTTTGAGGTCAACGAGCTTAGCCGGAGCTTACCCTCGACGCGTGGAAACCTGTATTTGCAGCACATCCTAGTGGTAGCCCTCTTTCCTTTCCAGCCTGCACAGCGCCGGCAGACGGCGGTGCTCTCTGCACCTGCCTTCTCACTTGCAAGTACCAGCGCCAAGCTTACAGCCTTGCAGGGAGCGAAGAGGCGGATAGGCGTCTCGCCCAGAAGAAGGTGCCAGGACCAAAAGATGGTCTTCCTTTCTGCTGCTCCTTGCCCGAATTGTGGTGCTGTGTTGAAAGTCTTGCCCAGCGAAAAGCTACTCCAGCAAGTGTTCCTCTCCAAACGCATTTCGCTGAGCGAGAGCTACACGGACAGTTTGCACTCGGTGAAACAGCAAGAAAATGCTTGTCCGTCGAGCTGAAGGAAAATCCCTGCACAGCACACTGTGGCTGCGTGCAGTGTTCACGCTGAAGAGCGGCAAAGCTCCAAGCCATGGCTGGGCTTCACTTCTGTCCAGAGCACAGAAGGCGAAGAACCAAGCAGCTGGGCACCGGGCTCATGTACTCAGGGGAGCCAATTTCAACTGTCCAGCCAAGAGCTGCTTCACAAGCAGCTGCAGCTGAGAATGCTCTGGCTGCTTCAGAAAGGAAGGCGCAGCCCTTGCACTCCTGGACACAAGCTGGCCAGCAGCAGGTTCCTAAACCTTCCGTGCTGCAGAGTGCATGCAGCTGGAGCACAGCCAGGAGGAGGCGTCCAGAAAGAAGGCGTTCTTCAAGTCCCCCCCTCCTCCAGGCAGCCTTGAAACTGAGCGCAACAAACTGCGCCTCGGGGAGCTTCTTCTTTCCTCAGCTAGATGGACCGTCCCCTTCTTCACTCTCGCAGCTCCCTTGCCCACTTGCAGCAGCTGCTGCCAAAGAAAAAGGCTCCAGGGGTAACAGCCTCTGCTGGGCTGAACCTTCCCCTTGCCTCACGTCAAGCACCAGAAACTGTCCTCTGCACTCTGTTTTTCCCTTCTCCACCGCATCTACCACTGTCATCTCTGCATCTCCAAGCATGAAGCTAGCAGAATTGGTTCCAGGGAATACTGGAAGAGAAATAGGTAGCAGCACAAGTAGCCGCAGGTTGAACTTTCTGCTTCCGACTGCTAAAGTGAATCCGCAAACAAGCGAGTGCCACGCACGCTTCCTCTTGCAGCCTGGGCGATTCGCACAGCAGCCTGCTGCTCTGCCTTCGTTCTTATGCTCTTCGTAGCAGGTCGCGCTTTCGTTTAGCTGGAGACGAACAGTCGTCTGCTTCTCGCCCAGAGAGCACGGTGCTGGCAGCGAAAGCCTCCAGGCTGCTGCCTCTGCCCAAACACGCCTGGCCTCTGCACTTTCTCTCTCAGCGCTAGGTAGCAGCACATTCGGTCTGCGTGGTAGCCTGAATCTTAACGGAAAGCTTCTCAGCTAAGTCTCGCACAGAGAACAGTTTGAGGTCAACGAGCTTAGCCGGAGCTTACCCTCGACGCGTGCAAACCTGTATTTGCAGCACATCCTAGTGGTAGCCCTCTTTCCTTTCCAGCCTGCACAGCGCCGGCAGACGGCGGTGCTCTCTGCACCTGCCTTCTCCCTTGCAAGTACCAGCGCCAAGCTTACAGCCTTGCAGGGAGCGAAGAGGCGGATAGGCGTCTCGCCCAGAAGAAGGTGCCAGGACCAAAAGATGGTCTTCCTTTCTGCTGCTCCTTGCCCGAATTGTGGTGCTGTGTTGAAAGTCTTGCCCAGCGAAAAGCTACTCCAGCAAGTGTTTCTCTCCAAACGCATTTCGCTGAGCGAGAGCTACACGGACAGTTTGCACTCGGTGAAACAGCAAGAAAATGCTTGTCCGTCGAGCTGAAGGAAAATCCCTGCACAGCACACTGTGGCTGCGTGCAGTGTTCACGCTGAAGAGCGGCAAAGCTCCAAGCCATGGCTGGGCTTCACTTCTGTCCAGAGCACAGAAGGCGAAGAACCAAGCAGCTGGGCACCGGGCTCATGTACTCAGGGGAGCCAATTTCAAATGTCCAGCCAAGAGCTGCTTCACAAGCACATGCAGCTGAGAATGCTCTGGCTGCTTCAGAAAGGAAGGCGCAGCCCTTGCACTCCTGGACACAAGCTGGCCAGCAGCAGGTTCCTAAACCTTCCGTGCTGCAGAGTGCATGCAGCTGGAGCACAGCCAGGAGGAGGCGTCCAGAAAGAAGGCGTTCTTCAAGTCCCCCCCTCCTCCAGGCAGCCTTGAAACTGAGCGCAACAAACTGCGCCTCGGGGAGCTTCTTCTTTCCTCAGCTAGATGGACCGTCCCCTTCTTCACTCTCGCAGCTCCCTTGCCCACTTGCAGCAGCTGCTGCCAAAGAAAAAGGCTCCAGGGGTAACAGCCTCTGCTGGGCTGAACCTTCCCCTTGCCTCACGTCAAGCACCAGAAACTGTCCTCTGCACTCTGTTTTTCCCTTCTCCACCGCATCTACCACTGTCATCTCTGCATCGCCAAGCATGAAGCTAGCAGAATTGGTTCCAGGGAATACTGGAAGAGAAATAGGTAGCAGCACAAGTAGCCGCAGGTTGAACTTTCTGCTTCCGACTGCTAAAGTGAATCCGCAAACAAGCGAGTGCCACGCACGCTTCCTCTTGCAGCCTGGGCGATTCGCACAGCAGCCTGCTGCTCTGCCTTCGTTCTTATGCTCTTCGTAGCAGGTCGCGCTTTCGTTTAGCTGGAGACGAACAGTCGTCTGCTTCTCGCCCAGAGAGCACGGTGCTGGCAGCGAAAGCCTCCAGGCTGCTGCCTCTGCCCAAACACGCCTGGCCTCTGCACTTTCTCTCTCAGCGCTAGGTAGCAGCACATTCGGTCTGCGTGGTAGCCTGAATCTTAACGGAAAGCTTCTCAGCTAAGTCTCGCACAGAGAACAGTTTGAGGTCAACGAGCTTAGCCGGAGCTTACCCTCGACGCGTGCAAACCTGTATTTGCAGCACATCCTAGTGGTAGCCCTCTTTCCTTTCCAGCCTGCACAGCGCCGGCAGACGGCGGTGCTCTCTGCACCTGCCTTCTCACTTGCAAGTACCAGCGCCAAGCTTACAGCCTTGCAGGGAGCGAAGAGGCGGATAGGCGTCTCGCCCAGAAGAAGGTGCCAGGACCAAAAGATGGTCTTCCTTTCTGCTGCTCCTTGCCCGAATTGTGGTGCTGTGTTGAAAGTCTTGCCCAGCGAAAAGCTACTCCAGCAAGTGTTTCTCTCCAAACGCATTTCGCTGAGCGAGAGCTACACGGACAGTTTGCACTCGGTGAAACAGCAAGAAAATGCTTGTCCGTCGAGCTGAAGGAAAATCCCTGCACAGCACACTGTGGCTGCGTGCAGTGTTCACGCTGAAGAGCGGCAAAGCTCCAAGCCATGGCTGGGCTTCACTTCTGTCCAGAGCACAGAAGGCGAAGAACCAAGCAGCTGGGCACCGGGCTCATGTACTCAGGGGAGCCAATTTCAAATGTCCAGCCAAGAGCTGCTTCACAAGCACATGCAGCTGAGAATGCTCTGGCTGCTTCAGAAAGGAAGGCGCAGCCCTTGCACTCCTGGACACAAGCTGGCCAGCAGCACGTTCCTAAACCTTCCGTGCTGCAGAGTGCATGCAGCTGGAGCACAGCCAGGAGGAGGCGTCCAGAAAGAAGGCGTTCTTCAAGTCCCCCCCTCCTCCAGGCAGCCTTGAAACTGAGCGCAACAAACTGCGCCTCGGGGAGCTTCTTCTTTCCTCAGCTAGATGGACCGTCCCCTTCTTCACTCTCGCAGCTCCCTTGCCCACTTGCAGCAGCTGCTGCCAAAGAAAAAGGCTCCAGGGGTAACAGGCTCTGCTGGGCTGAACCTTCCCCTTGCCTCACGTCAAGCACCAGAAACTGTCCTCTGCACTCTGTTTTTCCCTTCTCCACCGCATCTACCACTGTCATCTCTGCATCTCCAAGCATGAAGCTAGCAGAATTGGTTCCAGGGAATACTGGAAGAGAAATAGGTAGCAGCACAAGTAGCCGCAGGTTGAACTTTCTGCTTCCGACTGCTAAAGTGAATCCGCAAACAAGCGAGTGCCACGCACGCTTCCTCTTGCAGCCTGGGCGATTCGCACAGCAGCCTGCTGCTCTGCCTTCGTTCTTATGCTCTTCGTAGCAGGTCGCGCTTTCGTTTAGCTGGAGACGAACAGTCGTCTGCTTCTCGCCCAGAGAGCACGGTGCTGGCAGCGAAAGCCTCCAGGCTGCTGCCTCTGCCCAAACACGCCTGGCCTCTGCACTTTCAGCGCTAGGTAGCAGCACATTCGGTCTGCGTGGTAGCCTGAATCTTAACGGAAAGCTTCTCAGCTAAGTCTCGCACAGAGAACAGTTTGAGGTCAACGAGCTTAGCCGGAGCTTACCCTCGACGCGTGGAAACCTGTATTTGCAGCACATCCTAGTGGTAGCCCTCTTTCCTTTCCAGCCTGCACAGCGCCGGCAGACGGCGGTGCTCTCTGCACCTGCCTTCTCACTTGCAAGTACCAGCGCCAAGCTTACAGCCTTGCAGGGAGCGAAGAGGCGGATAGGCGTCTCGCCCAGAAGAAGGTGCCAGGACCAAAAGATGGTCTTCCTTTCTGCTGCTCCTTGCCCGAATTGTGGTGCTGTGTTGAAAGTCTTGCCCAGCGAAAAGCTACTCCAGCAAGTGTTTCTCTCCAAACGCATTTCGCTGAGCGAGAGCTACACGGACAGTTTGCACTCGGTGAAACAGCAAGAAAATGCTTGTCCGTCGAGCTGAAGGAAAATCCCTGCACAGCACACTGTGGCTGCGTGCAGTGTTCACGCTGAAGAGCGGCAAAGCTCCAAGCCATGGCTGGGCTTCACTTCTGTCCAGAGCACAGAAGGCGAAGAACCAAGCAGCTGGGCACCGGGCTCATGTACTCAGGGGAGCCAATTTCAACTGTCCAGCCAAGAGCTGCTTCACAAGCACATGCAGCTGAGAATGCTCTGGCTGCTTCAGAAAGGAAGGCGCAGCCCTTGCACTCCTGGACACAAGCTGGCCAGCAGCAGGTTCCTAAACCTTCCGTGCTGCAGAGTGCATGCAGCTGGAGCACAGCCAGGAGGAGGCGTCCAGAAAGAAGGCGTTCTTCAAGTCCCCCCCTCCTCCAGGCAGCCTTGAAACTGAGCGCAACAAACTGCGCCTCGGGGAGCTTCTTCTTTCCTCAGCTAGATGGACCGTCCCCTTCTTCACTCTCGCAGCTCCCTTGCCCACTTGCAGCAGCTGCTGCCAAAGAAAAAGGCTCCAGGGGTAACAGCCTCTGCTGGGCTGAACCTTCCCCTTGCCTCACGTCAAGCACCAGAAACTGTCCTCTGCACTCTGTTTTTCCCTTCTCCACCGCATCTACCACTGTCATCTCTGCATCTCCAAGCATGAAGCTAGCAGAATTGGTTCCAGGGAATACTGGAAGAGAAATAGGTAGCAGCACAAGTAGCCGCAGGTTGAACTTTCTGCTTCCGACTGCTAAAGTGAATCCGCAAACAAGCGAGTGCCACGCACGCTTCCTCTTGCAGCCTGGGCGATTCGCACAGCAGCCTGCTGCTCTGCCTTCGTTCTTATGCTCTTCGTAGCAGGTCGCGCTTTCGTTTAGCTGGAGATGAACAGTCGTCTGCTTCTCGCCCAGAGAGCACGGTGCTGGCAGCGAAAGCCTCCAGGCTGCTGCCTCTGCCCAAACACGCCTGGCCTCTGCACTTTCTCTCTCAGCGCTAGGTAGCAGCACATTCGGTCTGCGTGGTAGCCTGAATCTTAACGGAAAGCTTCTCAGCTAAGTCTCGCACAGAGAACAGTTTGAGGTCAACGAGCTTAGCCGGAGCTTACCCTCGACGCGTGGAAACCTGTATTTGCAGCACATCCTAGTGGTAGCCCTCTTTCCTTTCCAGCCTGCACAGCGCCGGCAGACGGCGGTGCTCTCTGCACCTGCCTTCTCACTTGCAAGTACCAGCGCCAAGCTTACAGCCTTGCAGGGAGCGAAGAGGCGGATAGGCGTCTCGCCCAGAAGAAGGTGCCAGGACCAAAAGATGGTCTTCCTTTCTGCTGCTCCTTGCCCGAATTGTGGTGCTGTGTTGAAAGTCTTGCCCAGCGAAAAGCTACTCCAGCAAGTGTTCCTCTCCAAACGCATTTCGCTGAGCGAGAGCTACACGGACAGTTTGCACTCGGTGAAACAGCAAGAAAATGCTTGTCCGTCGAGCTGAAGGAAAATCCCTGCACAGCACACTGTGGCTGCGTGCAGTGTTCACGCTGAAGAGCGGCAAAGCTCCAAGCCATGGCTGGGCTTCACTTCTGTCCAGAGCACAGAAGGCGAAGAACCAAGCAGCTGGGCACCGGGCTCATGTACTCAGGGGAGCCAATTTCAAATGTCCAGCCAAGAGCTGCTTCACAAGCACATGCAGCTGAGAATGCTCTGGCTGCTTCAGAAAGGAAGGCGCAGCCCTTGCACTCCTGGACACAAGCTGGCCAGCAGCACGTTCCTAAACCTTCCGTGCTGCAGAGTGCATGCAGCTGGAGCACAGCCAGGAGGAGGCGTCCAGAAAGAAGGCGTTCTTCAAGTCCCCCCCTCCTCCAGGCAGCCTTGAAACTGAGCGCAACAAACTGCGCCTCGGGGAGCTTCTTCTTTCCTCAGCTAGATGGACCGTCCCCTTCTTCACTCTCGCAGCTCCCTTGCCCACTTGCAGCAGCTGCTGCCAAAGAAAAAGGCTCCAGGGGTAACAGCCTCTGCTGGGCTGAACCTTCCCCTTGCCTCACGTCAAGCACCAGAAACTGTCCTCTGCACTCTGTTTTTCCCTTCTCCACCGCATCTACCACTGTCATCTCTGCATCTCCAAGCATGAAGCTAGCAGAATTGGTTCCAGGGAATACTGGAAGAGAAATAGGTAGCAGCACAAGTAGCCGCAGGTTGAACTTTCTGCTTCCGACTGCTAAAGTGAATCCGCAAACAAGCGAGTGCCACGCACGCTTCCTCTTGCAGCCTGGGCGATTCGCACAGCAGCCTGCTGCTCTGCCTTCGTTCTTATGCTCTTCGTAGCAGGTCGCGCTTTCGTTTAGCTGGAGACGAACAGTCGTCTGCTTCTCGCCCAGAGAGCACGGTGCTGGCAGCGAAAGCCTCCAGGCTGCTGCCTCTGCCCAAACACGCCTGGCCTCTGCACTTTCTCTCTCAGCGCTAGGTAGCAGCACATTCGGTCTGCGTGGTAGCCTGAATCTTAACGGAAAGCTTCTCAGCTAAGTCTCGCACAGAGAACAGTTTGAGGTCAACGAGCTTAGCCGGAGCTTACCCTCGACGCGTGCAAACCTGTATTTGCAGCACATCCTAGTGGTAGCCCTCTTTCCTTTCCAGCCTGCACAACGCCGGCAGACGGCGGTGCTCTCTGCACCTGCCTTCTCACTTGCAAGTACCAGCGCCAAGCTTACAGCCTTGCAGGGAGCGAAGAGGCGGATAGGCGTCTCGCCCAGAAGAACGTGCCAGGACCAAAAGATGGTCTTCCTTTCTGCTGCTCCTTGCCCGAATTGTGGTGCTGTGTTGAAAGTCTTGCCCAGCGAAAAGCTACTCCAGCAAGTGTTTCTCTCCAAACGCATTTCGCTGAGCGAGAGCTACACGGACAGTTTGCACTCGGTGAAACAGCAAGAAAATGCTTGTCCGTCGAGCTGAAGGAAAATCCCTGCACAGCACACTGTGGCTGCGTGCAGTGTTCACGCTGAAGAGCGGCAAAGCTCCAAGCCATGGCTGGGCTTCACTTCTGTCCAGAGCACAGAAGGCGAAGAACCAAGCAGCTGGGCACCGGGCTCATGTACTCAGGGGAGCCAATTTCAACTGTCCAGCCAAGAGCTGCTTCACAAGCACATGCAGCTGAGAATGCTCTGGCTGCTTCAGAAAGGAAGGCGCAGCCCTTGCACTCCTGGACACAAGCTGGCCAGCAGCAGGTTCCTAAACCTTCCGTGCTGCAGAGTGCATGCAGCTGGAGCACAGCCAGGAGGAGGCGTCCAGAAAGAAGGCGTTCTTCAAGTCCCCCCCTCCTCCAGGCAGCCTTGAAACTGAGCGCAACAAACTGCGCCTCGGGGAGCTTCTTCTTTCCTCAGCTAGATGGACCGTCCCCTTCTTCACTCTCGCAGCTCCCTTGCCCACTTGCAGCAGCTGCTGCCAAAGAAAAAGGCTCCAGGGGTAACAGCCTCTGCTGGGCTGAACCTTCCCCTTGCCTCACGTCAAGCACCAGAAACTGTCCTCTGCACTCTGTTTTTCCCTTCTCCACCGCATCTACCACTGTCATCTCTGCATCTCCAAGCATGAAGCTAGCAGAATTGGTTCCAGGGAATACTGGAAGAGAAATAGGTAGCAGCACAAGTAGCCGCAGCTTGAACTTTCTGCTTCCGACTGCTAAAGTGAATCCGCAAACAAGCGAGTGCCACGCACGCTTCCTCTTGCAGCCTGGGCGATTCGCACAGCAGCCTGCTGCTCTGCCTTCGTTCTTATGCTCTTCGTAGCAGGTCGCGCTTTCGTTTAGCTGGAGACGAACAGTCGTCTGCTTCTCGCCCAGAGAGCACGGTGCTGGCAGCGAAAGCCTCCAGGCTGCTGCCTCTGCCCAAACACGCCTGGCCTCTGCACTTTCTCTCTCAGCGCTAGGTAGCAGCACATTCGGTCTGCGTGGTAGCCTGAATCTTAACGGAAAGCTTCTCAGCTAAGTCTCGCACAGAGAACAGTTTGAGGTCAACGAGCTTAGCCGGAGCTTACCCTCGACGCGTGCAAACCTGTATTTGCAGCACATCCTAGTGGTAGCCCTCTTTCCTTTCCAGCCTGCACAACGCCGGCAGACGGCGGTGCTCTCTGCACCTGCCTTCTCACTTGCAAGTACCAGCGCCAAGCTTACAGCCTTGCAGGGAGCGAAGAGGCGGATAGGCGTCTCGCCCAGAAGAACGTGCCAGGACCAAAAGATGGTCTTCCTTTCTGCTGCTCCTTGCCCGAATTGTGGTGCTGTGTTGAAAGTCTTGCCCAGCGAAAAGCTACTCCAGCAAGTGTTTCTCTCCAAACGCATTTCGCTGAGCGAGAGCTACACGGACAGTTTGCACTCGGTGAAACAGCAAGAAAATGCTTGTCCGTCGAGCTGAAGGAAAATCCCTGCACAGCACACTGTGGCTGCGTGCAGTGTTCACGCTGAAGAGCGGCAAAGCTCCAAGCCATGGCTGGGCTTCACTTCTGTCCAGAGCACAGAAGGCGAAGAACCAAGCAGCTGGGCACCGGGCTCATGTACTCAGGGGAGCCAATTTCAAATGTCCAGCCAAGAGCTGCTTCACAAGCACATGCAGCTGAGAATGCTCTGGCTGCTTCAGAAAGGAAGGCGCAGCCCTTGCACTCCTGGACACAAGCTGGCCAGCAGCAGGTTCCTAAACCTTCCGTGCTGCAGAGTGCATGCAGCTGGAGCACAGCCAGGAGGAGGCGTCCAGAAAGAAGGCGTTCTTCAAGTCCCCCCCTCCTCCAGGCAGCCTTGAAACTGAGCGCAACAAACTGCGCCTCGGGGAGCTTCTTCTTTCCTCAGCTAGATGGACCGTCCCCTTCTTCACTCTCGCAGCTCCCTTGCCCACTTGCAGCAGCTGCTGCCAAAGAAAAAGGCTCCAGGGGTAACAGCCTCTGCTGGGCTGAACCTTCCCCTTGCCTCACGTCAAGCACCAGAAACTGTCCTCTGCACTCTGTTTTTCCCTTCTCCACCGCATCTACCACTGTCATCTCTGCATCTCCAAGCATGAAGCTAGCAGAATTGGTTCCAGGGAATACTGGAAGAGAAATAGGTAGCAGCACAAGTAGCCGCAGCTTGAACTTTCTGCTTCCGACTGCTAAAGTGAATCCGCAAACAAGCGAGTGCCACGCACGCTTCCTCTTGCAGCCTGGGCGATTCGCACAGCAGCCTGCTGCTCTGCCTTCGTTCTTATGCTCTTCGTAGCAGGTCGCGCTTTCGTTTAGCTGGAGACGAACAGTCGTCTGCTTCTCGCCCAGAGAGCACGGTGCTGGCAGCGAAAGCCTCCAGGCTGCTGCCTCTGCCCAAACACGCCTGGCCTCTGCACTTTCAGCGCTAGGTAGCAGCACATTCGGTCTGCGTGGTAGCCTGAATCTTAACGGAAAGCTTCTCAGCTAAGTCTCGCACAGAGAACAGTTTGAGGTCAACGAGCTTAGCCGGAGCTTACCCTCGACGCGTGGAAACCTGTATTTGCAGCACATCCTAGTGGTAGCCCTCTTTCCTTTCCAGCCTGCACAGCGCCGGCAGACGGCGGTGCTCTCTGCACCTGCCTTCTCACTTGCAAGTACCAGCGCCAAGCTTACAGCCTTGCAGGGAGCGAAGAGGCGGATAGGCGTCTCGCCCAGAAGAAGGTGCCAGGACCAAAAGATGGTCTTCCTTTCTGCTGCTCCTTGCCCGAATTGTGGTGCTGTGTTGAAAGTCTTGCCCAGCGAAAAGCTACTCCAGCAAGTGTTCCTCTCCAAACGCATTTCGCTGAGCGAGAGCTACACGGACAGTTTGCACTCGGTGAAACAGCAAGAAAATGCTTGTCCGTCGAGCTGAAGGAAAATCCCTGCACAGCACACTGTGGCTGCGTGCAGTGTTCACGCTGAAGAGCGGCAAAGCTCCAAGCCATGGCTGGGCTTCACTTCTGTCCAGAGCACAGAAGGCGAAGAACCAAGCAGCTGGGCACCGGGCTCATGTACTCAGGGGAGCCAATTTCAAATGTCCAGCCAAGAGCTGCTTCACAAGCACATGCAGCTGAGAATGCTCTGGCTGCTTCAGAAAGGAAGGCGCAGCCCTTGCACTCCTGGACACAAGCTGGCCAGCAGCAGGTTCCTAAACCTTCCGTGCTGCAGAGTGCATGCAGCTGGAGCACAGCCAGGAGGAGGCGTCCAGAAAGAAGGCGTTCTTCAAGTCCCCCCCTCCTCCAGGCAGCCTTGAAACTGAGCGCAACAAACTGCGCCTCGGGGAGCTTCTTCTTTCCTCAGCTAGATGGACCGTCCCCTTCTTCACTCTCGCAGCTCCCTTGCCCACTTGCAGCAGCTGCTGCCAAAGAAAAAGGCTCCAGGGGTAACAGCCTCTGCTGGGCTGAACCTTCCCCTTGCCTCACGTCAAGCACCAGAAACTGTCCTCTGCACTCTGTTTTTCCCTTCTCCACCGCATCTACCACTGTCATCTCTGCATCTCCAAGCATGAAGCTAGCAGAATTGGTTCCAGGGAATACTGGAAGAGAAATAGGTAGCAGCACAAGTAGCCGCAGGTTGAACTTTCTGCTTCCGACTGCTAAAGTGAATCCGCAAACAAGCGAGTGCCACGCACGCTTCCTCTTGCAGCCTGGGCGATTCGCACAGCAGCCTGCTGCTCTGCCTTCGTTCTTATGCTCTTCGTAGCAGGTCGCGCTTTCGTTTAGCTGGAGACGAACAGTCGTCTGCTTCTCGCCCAGAGAGCACGGTGCTGGCAGCGAAAGCCTCCAGGCTGCTGCCTCTGCCCAAACACGCCTGGCCTCTGCACTTTCTCTCTCAGCGCTAGGTAGCAGCACATTCGGTCTGCGTGGTAGCCTGAATCTTAACGGAAAGCTTCTCAGCTAAGTCTCGCACAGAGAACAGTTTGAGGTCAACGAGCTTAGCCGGAGCTTACCCTCGACGCGTGCAAACCTGTATTTGCAGCACATCCTAGTGGTAGCCCTCTTTCCTTTCCAGCCTGCACAGCGCCGGCAGACGGCGGTGCTCTCTGCACCTGCCTTCTCACTTGCAAGTACCAGCGCCAAGCTTACAGCCTTGCAGGGAGCGAAGAGGCGGATAGGCGTCTCGCCCAGAAGAACGTGCCAGGACCAAAAGATGGTCTTCCTTTCTGCTGCTCCTTGCCCGAATTGTGGTGCTGTGTTGAAAGTCTTGCCCAGCGAAAAGCTACTCCAGCAAGTGTTTCTCTCCAAACGCATTTCGCTGAGCGAGAGCTACACGGACAGTTTGCACTCGGTGAAACAGCAAGAAAATGCTTGTCCGTCGAGCTGAAGGAAAATCCCTGCACAGCACACTGTGGCTGCGTGCAGTGTTCACGCTGAAGAGCGGCAAAGCTCCAAGCCATGGCTGGGCTTCACTTCTGTCCAGAGCACAGAAGGCGAAGAACCAAGCAGCTGGGCACCGGGCTCATGTACTCAGGGGAGCCAATTTCAACTGTCCAGCCAAGAGCTGCTTCACAAGCACATGCAGCTGAGAATGCTCTGGCTGCTTCAGAAAGGAAGGCGCAGCCCTTGCACTCCTGGACACAAGCTGGCCAGCAGCAGGTTCCTAAACCTTCCGTGCTGCAGAGTGCATGCAGCTGGAGCACAGCCAGGAGGAGGCGTCCAGAAAGAAGGCGTTCTTCAAGTCCCCCCCTCCTCCAGGCAGCCTTGAAACTGAGCGCAACAAACTGCGCCTCGGGGAGCTTCTTCTTTCCTCAGCTAGATGGACCGTCCCCTTCTTCACTCTCGCAGCTCCCTTGCCCACTTGCAGCAGCTGCTGCCAAAGAAAAAGGCTCCAGGGGTAACAGCCTCTGCTGGGCTGAACCTTCCCCTTGCCTCACGTCAAGCACCAGAAACTGTCCTCTGCACTCTGTTTTTCCCTTCTCCACCGCATCTACCACTGTCATCTCTGCATCTCCAAGCATGAAGCTAGCAGAATTGGTTCCAGGGAATACTGGAAGAGAAATAGGTAGCAGCACAAGTAGCCGCAGGTTGAACTTTCTGCTTCCGACTGCTAAAGTGAATCCGCAAACAAGCGAGTGCCACGCACGCTTCCTCTTGCAGCCTGGGCGATTCGCACAGCAGCCTGCTGCTCTGCCTTCGTTCTTATGCTCTTCGTAGCAGGTCGCGCTTTCGTTTAGCTGGAGACGAACAGTCGTCTGCTTCTCGCCCAGAGAGCACGGTGCTGGCAGCGAAAGCCTCCAGGCTGCTGCCTCTGCCCAAACACGCCTGGCCTCTGCACTTTCTCTCTCAGCGCTAGGTAGCAGCACATTCGGTCTGCGTGGTAGCCTGAATCTTAACGGAAAGCTTCTCAGCTAAGTCTCGCACAGAGAACAGTTTGAGGTCAACGAGCTTAGCCGGAGCTTACCCTCGACGCGTGGAAACCTGTATTTGCAGCACATCCTAGTGGTAGCCCTCTTTCCTTTCCAGCCTGCACAGCGCCGGCAGACGGCGGTGCTCTCTGCACCTGCCTTCTCACTTGCAAGTACCAGCGCCAAGCTTACAGCCTTGCAGGGAGCGAAGAGGCGGATAGGCGTCTCGCCCAGAAGAACGTGCCAGGACCAAAAGATGGTCTTCCTTTCTGCTGCTCCTTGCCCGAATTGTGGTGCTGTGTTGAAAGTCTTGCCCAGCGAAAAGCTACTCCAGCAAGTGTTTCTCTCCAAACGCATTTCGCTGAGCGAGAGCTACACGGACAGTTTGCACTCGGTGAAACAGCAAGAAAATGCTTGTCCGTCGAGCTGAAGGAAAATCCCTGCACAGCACACTGTGGCTGCGTGCAGTGTTCACGCTGAAGAGCGGCAAAGCTCCAAGCCATGGCTGGGCTTCACTTCTGTCCAGAGCACAGAAGGCGAAGAACCAAGCAGCTGGGCACCGGGCTCATGTACTCAGGGGAGCCAATTTCAAATGTCCAGCCAAGAGCTGCTTCACAAGCACATGCAGCTGAGAATGCTCTGGCTGCTTCAGAAAGGAAGGCGCAGCCCTTGCACTCCTGGACACAAGCTGGCCAGCAGCAGGTTCCTAAACCTTCCGTGCTGCAGAGTGCATGCAGCTGGAGCACAGCCAGGAGGAGGCGTCCAGAAAGAAGGCGTTCTTCAAGTCCCCCCCTCCTCCAGGCAGCCTTGAAACTGAGCGCAACAAACTGCGCCTCGGGGAGCTTCTTCTTTCCTCAGCTAGATGGACCGTCCCCTTCTTCACTCTCGCAGCTCCCTTGCCCACTTGCAGCAGCTGCTGCCAAAGAAAAAGGCTCCAGGGGTAACAGCCTCTGCTGGGCTGAACCTTCCCCTTGCCTCACGTCAAGCACCAGAAACTGTCCTCTGCACTCTGTTTTTCCCTTCTCCACCGCATCTACCACTGTCATCTCTGCATCTCCAAGCATGAAGCTAGCAGAATTGGTTCCAGGGAATACTGGAAGAGAAATAGGTAGCAGCACAAGTAGCCGCAGGTTGAACTTTCTGCTTCCGACTGCTAAAGTGAATCCGCAAACAAGCGAGTGCCACGCACGCTTCCTCTTGCAGCCTGGGCGATTCGCACAGCAGCCTGCTGCTCTGCCTTCGTTCTTATGCTCTTCGTAGCAGGTCGCGCTTTCGTTTAGCTGGAGACGAACAGTCGTCTGCTTCTCGCCCAGAGAGCACGGTGCTGGCAGCGAAAGCCTCCAGGCTGCTGCCTCTGCCCAAACACGCCTGGCCTCTGCACTTTCTCTCTCAGCGCTAGGTAGCAGCACATTCGGTCTGCGTGGTAGCCTGAATCTTAACGGAAAGCTTCTCAGCTAAGTCTCGCACAGAGAACAGTTTGAGGTCAACGAGCTTAGCCGGAGCTTACCCTCGACGCGTGCAAACCTGTATTTGCAGCACATCCTAGTGGTAGCCCTCTTTCCTTTCCAGCCTGCACAGCGCCGGCAGACGGCGGTGCTCTCTGCACCTGCCTTCTCACTTGCAAGTACCAGCGCCAAGCTTACAGCCTTGCAGGGAGCGAAGAGGCGGATAGGCGTCTCGCCCAGAAGAAGGTGCCAGGACCAAAAGATGGTCTTCCTTTCTGCTGCTCCTTGCCCGAATTGTGGTGCTGTGTTGAAAGTCTTGCCCAGCGAAAAGCTACTCCAGCAAGTGTTTCTCTCCAAACGCATTTCGCTGAGCGAGAGCTACACGGACAGTTTGCACTCGGTGAAACAGCAAGAAAATGCTTGTCCGTCGAGCTGAAGGAAAATCCCTGCACAGCACACTGTGGCTGCGTGCAGTGTTCACGCTGAAGAGCGGCAAAGCTCCAAGCCATGGCTGGGCTTCACTTCTGTCCAGAGCACAGAAGGCGAAGAACCAAGCAGCTGGGCACCGGGCTCATGTACTCAGGGGAGCCAATTTCAAATGTCCAGCCAAGAGCTGCTTCACAAGCACATGCAGCTGAGAATGCTCTGGCTGCTTCAGAAAGGAAGGCGCAGCCCTTGCACTCCTGGACACAAGCTGGCCAGCAGCAGGTTCCTAAACCTTCCGTGCTGCAGAGTGCATGCAGCTGGAGCACAGCCAGGAGGAGGCGTCCAGAAAGAAGGCGTTCTTCAAGTCCCCCCCTCCTCCAGGCAGCCTTGAAACTGAGCGCAACAAACTGCGCCTCGGGGAGCTTCTTCTTTCCTCAGCTAGATGGACCGTCCCCTTCTTCACTCTCGCAGCTCCCTTGCCCACTTGCAGCAGCTGCTGCCAAAGAAAAAGGCTCCAGGGGTAACAGCCTCTGCTGGGCTGAACCTTCCCCTTGCCTCACGTCAAGCACCAGAAACTGTCCTCTGCACTCTGTTTTTCCCTTCTCCACCGCATCTACCACTGTCATCTCTGCATCTCCAAGCATGAAGCTAGCAGAATTGGTTCCAGGGAATACTGGAAGAGAAATAGGTAGCAGCACAAGTAGCCGCAGGTTGAACTTTCTGCTTCCGACTGCTAAAGTGAATCCGCAAACAAGCGAGTGCCACGCACGCTTCCTCTTGCAGCCTGGGCGATTCGCACAGCAGCCTGCTGCTCTGCCTTCGTTCTTATGCTCTTCGTAGCAGGTCGCGCTTTCGTTTAGCTGGAGACGAACAGTCGTCTGCTTCTCGCCCAGAGAGCACGGTGCTGGCAGCGAAAGCCTCCAGGCTGCTGCCTCTGCCCAAACACGCCTGGCCTCTGCACTTTCTCTCTCAGCGCTAGGTAGCAGCACATTCGGTCTGCGTGGTAGCCTGAATCTTAACGGAAAGCTTCTCAGCTAAGTCTCGCACAGAGAACAGTTTGAGGTCAACGAGCTTAGCCGGAGCTTACCCTCGACGCGTGCAAACCTGTATTTGCAGCACATCCTAGTGGTAGCCCTCTTTCCTTTCCAGCCTGCACAGCGCCGGCAGACGGCGGTGCTCTCTGCACCTGCCTTCTCACTTGCAAGTACCAGCGCCAAGCTTACAGCCTTGCAGGGAGCGAAGAGGCGGATAGGCGTCTCGCCCAGAAGAACGTGCCAGGACCAAAAGATGGTCTTCCTTTCTGCTGCTCCTTGCCCGAATTGTGGTGCTGTGTTGAAAGTCTTGCCCAGCGAAAAGCTACTCCAGCAAGTGTTTCTCTCCAAACGCATTTCGCTGAGCGAGAGCTACACGGACAGTTTGCACTCGGTGAAACAGCAAGAAAATGCTTGTCCGTCGAGCTGAAGGAAAATCCCTGCACAGCACACTGTGGCTGCGTGCAGTGTTCACGCTGAAGAGCGGCAAAGCTCCAAGCCATGGCTGGGCTTCACTTCTGTCCAGAGCACAGAAGGCGAAGAACCAAGCAGCTGGGCACCGGGCTCATGTACTCAGGGGAGCCAATTTCAACTGTCCAGCCAAGAGCTGCTTCACAAGCACATGCAGCTGAGAATGCTCTGGCTGCTTCAGAAAGGAAGGCGCAGCCCTTGCACTCCTGGACACAAGCTGGCCAGCAGCAGGTTCCTAAACCTTCCGTGCTGCAGAGTGCATGCAGCTGGAGCACAGCCAGGAGGAGGCGTCCAGAAAGAAGGCGTTCTTCAAGTCCCCCCCTCCTCCAGGCAGCCTTGAAACTGAGCGCAACAAACTGCGCCTCGGGGAGCTTCTTCTTTCCTCAGCTAGATGGACCGTCCCCTTCTTCACTCTCGCAGCTCCCTTGCCCACTTGCAGCAGCTGCTGCCAAAGAAAAAGGCTCCAGGGGTAACAGCCTCTGCTGGGCTGAACCTTCCCCTTGCCTCACGTCAAGCACCAGAAACTGTCCTCTGCACTCTGTTTTTCCCTTCTCCACCGCATCTACCACTGTCATCTCTGCATCTCCAAGCATGAAGCTAGCAGAATTGGTTCCAGGGAATACTGGAAGAGAAATAGGTAGCAGCACAAGTAGCCGCAGCTTGAACTTTCTGCTTCCGACTGCTAAAGTGAATCCGCAAACAAGCGAGTGCCACGCACGCTTCCTCTTGCAGCCTGGGCGATTCGCACAGCAGCCTGCTGCTCTGCCTTCGTTCTTATGCTCTTCGTAGCAGGTCGCGCTTTCGTTTAGCTGGAGACGAACAGTCGTCTGCTTCTCGCCCAGAGAGCACGGTGCTGGCAGCGAAAGCCTCCAGGCTGCTGCCTCTGCCCAAACACGCCTGGCCTCTGCACTTTCTCTCTCAGCGCTAGGTAGCAGCACATTCGGTCTGCGTGGTAGCCTGAATCTTAACGGAAAGCTTCTCAGCTAAGTCTCGCACAGAGAACAGTTTGAGGTCAACGAGCTTAGCCGGAGCTTACCCTCGACGCGTGGAAACCTGTATTTGCAGCACATCCTAGTGGTAGCCCTCTTTCCTTTCCAGCCTGCACAGCGCCGGCAGACGGCGGTGCTCTCTGCACCTGCCTTCTCACTTGCAAGTACCAGCGCCAAGCTTACAGCCTTGCAGGGAGCGAAGAGGCGGATAGGCGTCTCGCCCAGAAGAACGTGCCAGGACCAAAAGATGGTCTTCCTTTCTGCTGCTCCTTGCCCGAATTGTGGTGCTGTGTTGAAAGTCTTGCCCAGCGAAAAGCTACTCCAGCAAGTGTTTCTCTCCAAACGCATTTCGCTGAGCGAGAGCTACACGGACAGTTTGCACTCGGTGAAACAGCAAGAAAATGCTTGTCCGTCGAGCTGAAGGAAAATCCCTGCACAGCACACTGTGGCTGCGTGCAGTGTTCACGCTGAAGAGCGGCAAAGCTCCAAGCCATGGCTGGGCTTCACTTCTGTCCAGAGCACAGAAGGCGAAGAACCAAGCAGCTGGGCACCGGGCTCATGTACTCAGGGGAGCCAATTTCAAATGTCCAGCCAAGAGCTGCTTCACAAGCACATGCAGCTGAGAATGCTCTGGCTGCTTCAGAAAGGAAGGCGCAGCCCTTGCACTCCTGGACACAAGCTGGCCAGCAGCAGGTTCCTAAACCTTCCGTGCTGCAGAGTGCATGCAGCTGGAGCACAGCCAGGAGGAGGCGTCCAGAAAGAAGGCGTTCTTCAAGTCCCCCCCTCCTCCAGGCAGCCTTGAAACTGAGCGCAACAAACTGCGCCTCGGGGAGCTTCTTCTTTCCTCAGCTAGATGGACCGTCCCCTTCTTCACTCTCGCAGCTCCCTTGCCCACTTGCAGCAGCTGCTGCCAAAGAAAAAGGCTCCAGGGGTAACAGCCTCTGCTGGGCTGAACCTTCCCCTTGCCTCACGTCAAGCACCAGAAACTGTCCTCTGCACTCTGTTTTTCCCTTCTCCACCGCATCTACCACTGTCATCTCTGCATCTCCAAGCATGAAGCTAGCAGAATTGGTTCCAGGGAATACTGGAAGAGAAATAGGTAGCAGCACAAGTAGCCGCAGGTTGAACTTTCTGCTTCCGACTGCTAAAGTGAATCCGCAAACAAGCGAGTGCCACGCACGCTTCCTCTTGCAGCCTGGGCGATTCGCACAGCAGCCTGCTGCTCTGCCTTCGTTCTTATGCTCTTCGTAGCAGGTCGCGCTTTCGTTTAGCTGGAGACGAACAGTCGTCTGCTTCTCGCCCAGAGAGCACGGTGCTGGCAGCGAAAGCCTCCAGGCTGCTGCCTCTGCCCAAACACGCCTGGCCTCTGCACTTTCTCTCTCAGCGCTAGGTAGCAGCACATTCGGTCTGCGTGGTAGCCTGAATCTTAACGGAAAGCTTCTCAGCTAAGTCTCGCACAGAGAACAGTTTGAGGTCAACGAGCTTAGCCGGAGCTTACCCTCGACGCGTGCAAACCTGTATTTGCAGCACATCCTAGTGGTAGCCCTCTTTCCTTTCCAGCCTGCACAGCGCCGGCAGACGGCGGTGCTCTCTGCACCTGCCTTCTCACTTGCAAGTACCAGCGCCAAGCTTACAGCCTTGCAGGGAGCGAAGAGGCGGATAGGCGTCTCGCCCAGAAGAAGGTGCCAGGACCAAAAGATGGTCTTCCTTTCTGCTGCTCCTTGCCCGAATTGTGGTGCTGTGTTGAAAGTCTTGCCCAGCGAAAAGCTACTCCAGCAAGTGTTTCTCTCCAAACGCATTTCGCTGAGCGAGAGCTACACGGACAGTTTGCACTCGGTGAAACAGCAAGAAAATGCTTGTCCGTCGAGCTGAAGGAAAATCCCTGCACAGCACACTGTGGCTGCGTGCAGTGTTCACGCTGAAGAGCGGCAAAGCTCCAAGCCATGGCTGGGCTTCACTTCTGTCCAGAGCACAGAAGGCGAAGAACCAAGCAGCTGGGCACCGGGCTCATGTACTCAGGGGAGCCAATTTCAAATGTCCAGCCAAGAGCTGCTTCACAAGCACATGCAGCTGAGAATGCTCTGGCTGCTTCAGAAAGGAAGGCGCAGCCCTTGCACTCCTGGACACAAGCTGGCCAGCAGCAGGTTCCTAAACCTTCCGTGCTGCAGAGTGCATGCAGCTGGAGCACAGCCAGGAGGAGGCGTCCAGAAAGAAGGCGTTCTTCAAGTCCCCCCCTCCTCCAGGCAGCCTTGAAACTGAGCGCAACAAACTGCGCCTCGGGGAGCTTCTTCTTTCCTCAGCTAGATGGACCGTCCCCTTCTTCACTCTCGCAGCTCCCTTGCCCACTTGCAGCAGCTGCTGCCAAAGAAAAAGGCTCCAGGGGTAACAGCCTCTGCTGGGCTGAACCTTCCCCTTGCCTCACGTCAAGCACCAGAAACTGTCCTCTGCACTCTGTTTTTCCCTTCTCCACCGCATCTACCACTGTCATCTCTGCATCTCCAAGCATGAAGCTAGCAGAATTGGTTCCAGGGAATACTGGAAGAGAAATAGGTAGCAGCACAAGTAGCCGCAGGTTGAACTTTCTGCTTCCGACTGCTAAAGTGAATCCGCAAACAAGCGAGTGCCACGCACGCTTCCTCTTGCAGCCTGGGCGATTCGCACAGCAGCCTGCTGCTCTGCCTTCGTTCTTATGCTCTTCGTAGCAGGTCGCGCTTTCGTTTAGCTGGAGACGAACAGTCGTCTGCTTCTCGCCCAGAGAGCACGGTGCTGGCAGCGAAAGCCTCCAGGCTGCTGCCTCTGCCCAAACACGCCTGGCCTCTGCACTTTCTCTCTCAGCGCTAGGTAGCAGCACATTCGGTCTGCGTGGTAGCCTGAATCTTAACGGAAAGCTTCTCAGCTAAGTCTCGCACAGAGAACAGTTTGAGGTCAACGAGCTTAGCCGGAGCTTACCCTCGACGCGTGGAAACCTGTATTTGCAGCACATCCTAGTGGTAGCCCTCTTTCCTTTCCAGCCTGCACAGCGCCGGCAGACGGCGGTGCTCTCTGCACCTGCCTTCTCACTTGCAAGTACCAGCGCCAAGCTTACAGCCTTGCAGGGAGCGAAGAGGCGGATAGGCGTCTCGCCCAGAAGAACGTGCCAGGACCAAAAGATGGTCTTCCTTTCTGCTGCTCCTTGCCCGAATTGTGGTGCTGTGTTGAAAGTCTTGCCCAGCGAAAAGCTACTCCAGCAAGTGTTTCTCTCCAAACGCATTTCGCTGAGCGAGAGCTACACGGACAGTTTGCACTCGGTGAAACAGCAAGAAAATGCTTGTCCGTCGAGCTGAAGGAAAATCCCTGCACAGCACACTGTGGCTGCGTGCAGTGTTCACGCTGAAGAGCGGCAAAGCTCCAAGCCATGGCTGGGCTTCACTTCTGTCCAGAGCACAGAAGGCGAAGAACCAAGCAGCTGGGCACCGGGCTCATGTACTCAGGGGAGCCAATTTCAACTGTCCAGCCAAGAGCTGCTTCACAAGCACATGCAGCTGAGAATGCTCTGGCTGCTTCAGAAAGGAAGGCGCAGCCCTTGCACTCCTGGACACAAGCTGGCCAGCAGCAGGTTCCTAAACCTTCCGTGCTGCAGAGTGCATGCAGCTGGAGCACAGCCAGGAGGAGGCGTCCAGAAAGAAGGCGTTCTTCAAGTCCCCCCCTCCTCCAGGCAGCCTTGAAACTGAGCGCAACAAACTGCGCCTCGGGGAGCTTCTTCTTTCCTCAGCTAGATGGACCGTCCCCTTCTTCACTCTCGCAGCTCCCTTGCCCACTTGCAGCAGCTGCTGCCAAAGAAAAAGGCTCCAGGGGTAACAGCCTCTGCTGGGCTGAACCTTCCCCTTGCCTCACGTCAAGCACCAGAAACTGTCCTCTGCACTCTGTTTTTCCCTTCTCCACCGCATCTACCACTGTCATCTCTGCATCTCCAAGCATGAAGCTAGCAGAATTGGTTCCAGGGAATACTGGAAGAGAAATAGGTAGCAGCACAAGTAGCCGCAGGTTGAACTTTCTGCTTCCGACTGCTAAAGTGAATCCGCAAACAAGCGAGTGCCACGCACGCTTCCTCTTGCAGCCTGGGCGATTCGCACAGCAGCCTGCTGCTCTGCCTTCGTTCTTATGCTCTTCGTAGCAGGTCGCGCTTTCGTTTAGCTGGAGATGAACAGTCGTCTGCTTCTCGCCCAGAGAGCACGGTGCTGGCAGCGAAAGCCTCCAGGCTGCTGCCTCTGCCCAAACACGCCTGGCCTCTGCACTTTCTCTCTCAGCGCTAGGTAGCAGCACATTCGGTCTGCGTGGTAGCCTGAATCTTAACGGAAAGCTTCTCAGCTAAGTCTCGCACAGAGAACAGTTTGAGGTCAACGAGCTTAGCCGGAGCTTACCCTCGACGCGTGGAAACCTGTATTTGCAGCACATCCTAGTGGTAGCCCTCTTTCCTTTCCAGCCTGCACAGCGCCGGCAGACGGCGGTGCTCTCTGCACCTGCCTTCTCACTTGCAAGTACCAGCGCCAAGCTTACAGCCTTGCAGGGAGCGAAGAGGCGGATAGGCGTCTCGCCCAGAAGAACGTGCCAGGACCAAAAGATGGTCTTCCTTTCTGCTGCTCCTTGCCCGAATTGTGGTGCTGTGTTGAAAGTCTTGCCCAGCGAAAAGCTACTCCAGCAAGTGTTCCTCTCCAAACGCATTTCGCTGAGCGAGAGCTACACGGACAGTTTGCACTCGGTGAAACAGCAAGAAAATGCTTGTCCGTCGAGCTGAAGGAAAATCCCTGCACAGCACACTGTGGCTGCGTGCAGTGTTCACGCTGAAGAGCGGCAAAGCTCCAAGCCATGGCTGGGCTTCACTTCTGTCCAGAGCACAGAAGGCGAAGAACCAAGCAGCTGGGCACCGGGCTCATGTACTCAGGGGAGCCAATTTCAAATGTCCAGCCAAGAGCTGCTTCATAAGCACATGCAGCTGAGAATGCTCTGGCTGCTTCAGAAAGGAAGGCGCAGCCCTTGCACTCCTGGACACAAGCTGGCCAGCAGCAGGTTCCTAAACCTTCCGTGCTGCAGAGTGCATGCAGCTGGAGCACAGCCAGGAGGAGGCGTCCAGAAAGAAGGCGTTCTTCAAGTCCCCCCCTCCTCCAGGCAGCCTTGAAACTGAGCGCAACAAACTGCGCCTCGGGGAGCTTCTTCTTTCCTCAGCTAGATGGACCGTCCCCTTCTTCACTCTCGCAGCTCCCTTGCCCACTTGCAGCAGCTGCTGCCAAAGAAAAAGGCTCCAGGGGTAACAGCCTCTGCTGGGCTGAACCTTCCCCTTGCCTCACGTCAAGCACCAGAAACTGTCCTCTGCACTCTGTTTTTCCCTTCTCCACCGCATCTACCACTGTCATCTCTGCATCTCCAAGCATGAAGCTAGCAGAATTGGTTCCAGGGAATACTGGAAGAGAAATAGGTAGCAGCACAAGTAGCCGCAGGTTGAACTTTCTGCTTCCGACTGCTAAAGTGAATCCGCAAACAAGCGAGTGCCACGCACGCTTCCTCTTGCAGCCTGGGCGATTCGCACAGCAGCCTGCTGCTCTGCCTTCGTTCTTATGCTCTTCGTAGCAGGTCGCGCTTTCGTTTAGCTGGAGACGAACAGTCGTCTGCTTCTCGCCCAGAGAGCACGGTGCTGGCAGCGAAAGCCTCCAGGCTGCTGCCTCTGCCCAAACACGCCTGGCCTCTGCACTTTCTCTCTCAGCGCTAGGTAGCAGCACATTCGGTCTGCGTGGTAGCCTGAATCTTAACGGAAAGCTTCTCAGCTAAGTCTCGCACAGAGAACAGTTTGAGGTCAACGAGCTTAGCCGGAGCTTACCCTCGACGCGTGCAAACCTGTATTTGCAGCACATCCTAGTGGTAGCCCTCTTTCCTTTCCAGCCTGCACAGCGCCGGCAGACGGCGGTGCTCTCTGCACCTGCCTTCTCACTTGCAAGTACCAGCGCCAAGCTTACAGCCTTGCAGGGAGCGAAGAGGCGGATAGGCGTCTCGCCCAGAAGAACGTGCCAGGACCAAAAGATGGTCTTCCTTTCTGCTGCTCCTTGCCCGAATTGTGGTGCTGTGTTGAAAGTCTTGCCCAGCGAAAAGCTACTCCAGCAAGTGTTTCTCTCCAAACGCATTTCGCTGAGCGAGAGCTACACGGACAGTTTGCACTCGGTGAAACAGCAAGAAAATGCTTGTCCGTCGAGCTGAAGGAAAATCCCTGCACAGCACACTGTGGCTGCGTGCAGTGTTCACGCTGAAGAGCGGCAAAGCTCCAAGCCATGGCTGGGCTTCACTTCTGTCCAGAGCACAGAAGGCGAAGAACCAAGCAGCTGGGCACCGGGCTCATGTACTCAGGGGAGCCAATTTCAAATGTCCAGCCAAGAGCTGCTTCACAAGCACATGCAGCTGAGAATGCTCTGGCTGCTTCAGAAAGGAAGGCGCAGCCCTTGCACTCCTGGACACAAGCTGGCCAGCAGCAGGTTCCTAAACCTTCCGTGCTGCAGAGTGCATGCAGCTGGAGCACAGCCAGGAGGAGGCGTCCAGAAAGAAGGCGTTCTTCAAGTCCCCCCCTCCTCCAGGCAGCCTTGAAACTGAGCGCAACAAACTGCGCCTCGGGGAGCTTCTTCTTTCCTCAGCTAGATGGACCGTCCCCTTCTTCACTCTCGCAGCTCCCTTGCCCACTTGCAGCAGCTGCTGCCAAAGAAAAAGGCTCCAGGGGTAACAGCCTCTGCTGGGCTGAACCTTCCCCTTGCCTCACGTCAAGCACCAGAAACTGTCCTCTGCACTCTGTTTTTCCCTTCTCCACCGCATCTACCACTGTCATCTCTGCATCGCCAAGCATGAAGCTAGCAGAATCGGTTCCAGGGAATACTGGAAGAGAAATAGGTAGCAGCACAAGTAGCCGCAGGTTGAACTTTCTGCTTCCGACTGCTAAAGTGAATCCGCAAACAAGCGAGTGCCACGCACGCTTCCTCTTGCAGCCTGGGCGATTCGCACAGCAGCCTGCTGCTCTGCCTTCGTTCTTATGCTCTTCGTAGCAGGTCGCGCTTTCGTTTAGCTGGAGACGAACAGTCGTCTGCTTCTCGCCCAGAGAGCACGGTGCTGGCAGCGAAAGCCTCCAGGCTGCTGCCTCTGCCCAAACACGCCTGGCCTCTGCACTTTCTCTCTCAGCGCTAGGTAGCAGCACATTCGGTCTGCGTGGTAGCCTGAATCTTAACGGAAAGCTTCTCAGCTAAGTCTCGCACAGAGAACAGTTTGAGGTCAACGAGCTTAGCCGGAGCTTACCCTCGACGCGTGCAAACCTGTATTTGCAGCACATCCTAGTGGTAGCCCTCTTTCCTTTCCAGCCTGCACAGCGCCGGCAGACGGCGGTGCTCTCTGCACCTGCCTTCTCACTTGCAAGTACCAGCGCCAAGCTTACAGCCTTGCAGGGAGCGAAGAGGCGGATAGGCGTCTCGCCCAGAAGAAGGTGCCAGGACCAAAAGATGGTCTTCCTTTCTCCTGCTCCTTGCCCGAATTGTGGTGCTGTGTTGAAAGTCTTGCCCAGCGAAAAGCTACTCCAGCAAGTGTTTCTCTCCAAACGCATTTCGCTGAGCGAGAGCTACACGGACAGTTTGCACTCGGTGAAACAGCAAGAAAATGCTTGTCCGTCGAGCTGAAGGAAAATCCCTGCACAGCACACTGTGGCTGCGTGCAGTGTTCACGCTGAAGAGCGGCAAAGCTCCAAGCCATGGCTGGGCTTCACTTCTGTCCAGAGCACAGAAGGCGAAGAACCAAGCAGCTGGGCACCGGGCTCATGTACTCAGGGGAGCCAATTTCAAATGTCCAGCCAAGAGCTGCTTCACAAGCACATGCAGCTGAGAATGCTCTGGCTGCTTCAGAAAGGAAGGCGCAGCCCTTGCACTCCTGGACACAAGCTGGCCAGCAGCAGGTTCCTAAACCTTCCGTGCTGCAGAGTGCATGCAGCTGGAGCACAGCCAGGAGGAGGCGTCCAGAAAGAAGGCGTTCTTCAAGTCCCCCCCTCCTCCAGGCAGCCTTGAAACTGAGCGCAACAAACTGCGCCTCGGGGAGCTTCTTCTTTCCTCAGCTAGATGGACCGTCCCCTTCTTCACTCTCGCAGCTCCCTTGCCCACTTGCAGCAGCTGCTGCCAAAGAAAAAGGCTCCAGGGGTAACAGCCTCTGCTGGGCTGAACCTTCCCCTTGCCTCACGTCAAGCACCAGAAACTGTCCTCTGCACTCTGTTTTTCCCTTCTCCACCGCATCTACCACTGTCATCTCTGCATCTCCAAGCATGAAGCTAGCAGAATTGGTTCCAGGGAATACTGGAAGAGAAATAGGTAGCAGCACAAGTAGCCGCAGCTTGAACTTTCTGCTTCCGACTGCTAAAGTGAATCCGCAAACAAGCGAGTGCCACGCACGCTTCCTCTTGCAGCCTGGGCGATTCGCACAGCAGCCTGCTGCTCTGCCTTCGTTCTTATGCTCTTCGTAGCAGGTCGCGCTTTCGTTTAGCTGGAGACGAACAGTCGTCTGCTTCTCGCCCAGAGAGCACGGTGCTGGCAGCGAAAGCCTCCAGGCTGCTGCCTCTGCCCAAACACGCCTGGCCTCTGCACTTTCTCTCTCAGCGCTAGGTAGCAGCACATTCGGTCTGCGTGGTAGCCTGAATCTTAACGGAAAGCTTCTCAGCTAAGTCTCGCACAGAGAACAGTTTGAGGTCAACGAGCTTAGCCGGAGCTTACCCTCGACGCGTGCAAACCTGTATTTGCAGCACATCCTAGTGGTAGCCCTCTTTCCTTTCCAGCCTGCACAACGCCGGCAGACGGCGGTGCTCTCTGCACCTGCCTTCTCACTTGCAAGTACCAGCGCCAAGCTTACAGCCTTGCAGGGAGCGAAGAGGCGGATAGGCGTCTCGCCCAGAAGAACGTGCCAGGACCAAAAGATGGTCTTCCTTTCTGCTGCTCCTTGCCCGAATTGTGGTGCTGTGTTGAAAGTCTTGCCCAGCGAAAAGCTACTCCAGCAAGTGTTCCTCTCCAAACGCATTTCGCTGAGCGAGAGCTACACGGACAGTTTGCACTCGGTGAAACAGCAAGAAAATGCTTGTCCGTCGAGCTGAAGGAAAATCCCTGCACAGCACACTGTGGCTGCGTGCAGTGTTCACGCTGAAGAGCGGCAAAGCTCCAAGCCATGGCTGGGCTTCACTTCTGTCCAGAGCACAGAAGGCGAAGAACCAAGCAGCTGGGCACCGGGCTCATGTACTCAGGGGAGCCAATTTCAAATGTCCAGCCAAGAGCTGCTTCACAAGCAGCTGCAGCGGAGAATGCTCTGGCTGCTTCAGAAAGGAAGGCGCAGCCCTTGCACTCCTGGACACAAGCTGGCCAGCAGCAGGTTCCTAAACCTTCCGTGCTGCAGAGTGCATGCAGCTGGAGCACAGCCAGAAGGAGGCGTCCAGAAAGAAGGCGTTCTTCAAGTCCCCCCCTCCTCCAGGCAGCCTTGAAACTGAGCGCAACAAACTGCGCCTCGGGGAGCTTCTTCTTTCCTCAGCTAGATGGACCGTCCCCTTCTTCACTCTCGCAGCTCCCTTGCCCACTTGCAGCAGCTGCTGCCAAAGAAAAAGGCTCCAGGGGTAACAGCCTCTGCTGGGCTGAACCTTCCCCTTGCCTCACGTCAAGCACCAGAAACTGTCCTCTGCACTCTGTTTTTCCCTTCTCCACCGCATCTACCACTGTCATCTCTGCATCTCCAAGCATGAAGCTAGCAGAATTGGTTCCAGGGAATACTGGAAGAGAAATAGGTAGCAGCACAAGTAGGCGCAGGTTGAACTTTCTGCTTCCGACTGCTAAAGTGAATCCGCAAACAAGCGAGTGCCACGCACGCTTCCTCTTGCAGCCTGGGCGATTCGCACAGCAGCCTGCTGCTCTGCCTTCGTTCTTATGCTCTTCGTAGCAGGTCGCGCTTTCGTTTAGCTGGAGACGAACAGTCGTCTGCTTCTCGCCCAGAGAGCACGGTGCTGGCAGCGAAAGCCTCCAGGCTGCTGCCTCTGCCCAAACACGCCTGGCCTCTGCACTTTCTCTCTCAGCGCTAGGTAGCAGCACATTCGGTCTGCGTGGTAGCCTGAATCTTAACGGAAAGCTTCTCAGCTAAGTCTCGCACAGAGAACAGTTTGAGGTCAACGAGCTTAGCCGGAGCTTACCCTCGACGCGTGCAAACCTGTATTTGCAGCACATCCTAGTGGTAGCCCTCTTTCCTTTCCAGCCTGCACAGCGCCGGCAGACGGCGGTGCTCTCTGCACCTGCCTTCTCACTTGCAAGTACCAGCGCCAAGCTTACAGCCTTGCAGGGAGCGAAGAGGCGGATAGGCGTCTCGCCCAGAAGAACGTGCCAGGACCAAAAGATGGTCTTCTTTTCTCCTGCTCCTTGCCCGAATTGTGGTGCTGTGTTGAAAGTCTTGCCCAGCGAAAAGCTACTCCAGCAAGTGTTTCTCTCCAAACGCATTTCGCTGAGCGAGAGCTACACGGACAGTTTGCACTCGGTGAAACAGCAAGAAAATGCTTGTCCGTCGAGCTGAAGGAAAATCCCTGCACAGCACACTGTGGCTGCGTGCAGTGTTCACGCTGAAGAGCGGCAAAGCTCCAAGCCATGGCTGGGCTTCACTTCTGTCCAGAGCACAGAAGGCGAAGAACCAAGCAGCTGGGCACCGGGCTCATGTACTCAGGGGAGCCAATTTCAACTGTCCAGCCAAGAGCTGCTTCACAAGCACATGCAGCTGAGAATGCTCTGGCTGCTTCAGAAAGGAAGGCGCAGCCCTTGCACTCCTGGACACAAGCTGGCCAGCAGCAGGTTCCTAAACCTTCCGTGCTGCAGAGTGCATGCAGCTGGAGCACAGCCAGGAGGAGGCGTCCAGAAAGAAGGCGTTCTTCAAGTCCCCCCCTCCTCCAGGCAGCCTTGAAACTGAGCGCAACAAACTGCGCCTCGGGGAGCTTCTTCTTTCCTCAGCTAGATGGACCGTCCCCTTCTTCACTCTCGCAGCTCCCTTGCCCACTTGCAGCAGCTGCTGCCAAAGAAAAAGGCTCCAGGGGTAACAGCCTCTGCTGGGCTGAACCTTCCCCTTGCCTCACGTCAAGCACCAGAAACTGTCCTCTGCACTCTGTTTTTCCCTTCTCCACCGCATCTACCACTGTCATCTCTGCATCTCCAAGCATGAAGCTAGCAGAATTGGTTCCAGGGAATACTGGAAGAGAAATAGGTAGCAGCACAAGTAGCCGCAGGTTGAACTTTCTGCTTCCGACTGCTAAAGTGAATCCGCAAACAAGCGAGTGCCACGCACGCTTCCTCTTGCAGCCTGGGCGATTCGCACAGCAGCCTGCTGCTCTGCCTTCGTTCTTATGCTCTTCGTAGCAGGTCGCGCTTTCGTTTAGCTGGAGACGAACAGTCGTCTGCTTCTCGCCCAGAGAGCACGGTGCTGGCAGCGAAAGCCTCCAGGCTGCTGCCTCTGCCCAAACACGCCTGGCCTCTGCACTTTCTCTCTCAGCGCTAGGTAGCAGCACATTCGGTCTGCGTGGTAGCCTGAATCTTAACGGAAAGCTTCTCAGCTAAGTCTCGCACAGAGAACAGTTTGAGGTCAACGAGCTTAGCCGGAGCTTACCCTCGACGCGTGCAAACCTGTATTTGCAGCACATCCTAGTGGTAGCCCTCTTTCCTTTCCAGCCTGCACAGCGCCGGCAGACGGCGGTGCTCTCTGCACCTGCCTTCTCACTTGCAAGTACCAGCGCCAAGCTTACAGCCTTGCAGGGAGCGAAGAGGCGGATAGGCGTCTCGCCCAGAAGAACGTGCCAGGACCAAAAGATGGTCTTCCTTTCTGCTGCTCCTTGCCCGAATTGTGGTGCTGTGTTGAAAGTCTTGCCCAGCGAAAAGCTACTCCAGCAAGTGTTTCTCTCCAAACGCATTTCGCTGAGCGAGAGCTACACGGACAGTTTGCACTCGGTGAAACAGCAAGAAAATGCTTGTCCGTCGAGCTGAAGGAAAATCCCTGCACAGCACACTGTGGCTGCGTGCAGTGTTCACGCTGAAGAGCGGCAAAGCTCCAAGCCATGGCTGGGCTTCACTTCTGTCCAGAGCACAGAAGGCGAAGAACCAAGCAGCTGGGCACCGGGCTCATGTACTCAGGGGAGCCAATTTCAAATGTCCAGCCAAGAGCTGCTTCACAAGCAGCTGCAGCTGAGAATGCTCTGGCTGCTTCAGAAAGGAAGGCGCAGCCCTTGCACTCCTGGACACAAGCTGGCCAGCAGCAGGTTCCTAAACCTTCCGTGCTGCAGAGTGCATGCAGCTGGAGCACAGCCAGGAGGAGGCGTCCAGAAAGAAGGCGTTCTTCAAGTCCCCCCCTCCTCCAGGCAGCCTTGAAACTGAGCGCAACAAACTGCGCCTCGGGGAGCTTCTTCTTTCCTCAGCTAGATGGACCGTCCCCTTCTTCACTCTCGCAGCTCCCTTGCCCACTTGCAGCAGCTGCTGCCAAAGAAAAAGGCTCCAGGGGTAACAGCCTCTGCTGGGCTGAACCTTCCCCTTGCCTCACGTCAAGCACCAGAAACTGTCCTCTGCACTCTGTTTTTCCCTTCTCCACCGCATCTACCACTGTCATCTCTGCATCGCCAAGCATGAAGCTAGCAGAATCGGTTCCAGGGAATACTGGAAGAGAAATAGGTAGCAGCACAAGTAGCCGCAGGTTGAACTTTCTGCTTCCGACTGCTAAAGTGAATCCGCAAACAAGCGAGTGCCACGCACGCTTCCTCTTGCAGCCTGGGCGATTCGCACAGCAGCCTGCTGCTCTGCCTTCGTTCTTATGCTCTTCGTAGCAGGTCGCGCTTTCGTTTAGCTGGAGACGAACAGTCGTCTGCTTCTCGCCCAGAGAGCACGGTGCTGGCAGCGAAAGCCTCCAGGCTGCTGCCTCTGCCCAAACACGCCTGGCCTCTGCACTTTCTCTCTCAGCGCTAGGTAGCAGCACATTCGGTCTGCGTGGTAGCCTGAATCTTAACGGAAAGCTTCTCAGCTAAGTCTCGCACAGAGAACAGTTTGAGGTCAACGAGCTTAGCCGGAGCTTACCCTCGACGCGTGCAAACCTGTATTTGCAGCACATCCTAGTGGTAGCCCTCTTTCCTTTCCAGCCTGCACAACGCCGGCAGACGGCGGTGCTCTCTGCACCTGCCTTCTCACTTGCAAGTACCAGCGCCAAGCTTACAGCCTTGCAGGGAGCGAAGAGGCGGATAGGCGTCTCGCCCAGAAGAACGTGCCAGGACCAAAAGATGGTCTTCCTTTCTGCTGCTCCTTGCCCGAATTGTGGTGCTGTGTTGAAAGTCTTGCCCAGCGAAAAGCTACTCCAGCAAGTGTTCCTCTCCAAACGCATTTCGCTGAGCGAGAGCTACACGGACAGTTTGCACTCGGTGAAACAGCAAGAAAATGCTTGTCCGTCGAGCTGAAGGAAAATCCCTGCACAGCACACTGTGGCTGCGTGCAGTGTTCACGCTGAAGAGCGGCAAAGCTCCAAGCCATGGCTGGGCTTCACTTCTGTCCAGAGCACAGAAGGCGAAGAACCAAGCAGCTGGGCACCGGGCTCATGTACTCAGGGGAGCCAATTTCAAATGTCCAGCCAAGAGCTGCTTCACAAGCAGCTGCAGCGGAGAATGCTCTGGCTGCTTCAGAAAGGAAGGCGCAGCCCTTGCACTCCTGGACACAAGCTGGCCAGCAGCAGGTTCCTAAACCTTCCGTGCTGCAGAGTGCATGCAGCTGGAGCACAGCCAGAAGGAGGCGTCCAGAAAGAAGGCGTTCTTCAAGTCCCCCCCTCCTCCAGGCAGCCTTGAAACTGAGCGCAACAAACTGCGCCTCGGGGAGCTTCTTCTTTCCTCAGCTAGATGGACCGTCCCCTTCTTCACTCTCGCAGCTCCCTTGCCCACTTGCAGCAGCTGCTGCCAAAGAAAAAGGCTCCAGGGGTAACAGCCTCTGCTGGGCTGAACCTTCCCCTTGCCTCACGTCAAGCACCAGAAACTGTCCTCTGCACTCTGTTTTTCCCTTCTCCACCGCATCTACCACTGTCATCTCTGCATCTCCAAGCATGAAGCTAGCAGAATTGGTTCCAGGGAATACTGGAAGAGAAATAGGTAGCAGCACAAGTAGGCGCAGGTTGAACTTTCTGCTTCCGACTGCTAAAGTGAATCCGCAAACAAGCGAGTGCCACGCACGCTTCCTCTTGCAGCCTGGGCGATTCGCACAGCAGCCTGCTGCTCTGCCTTCGTTCTTATGCTCTTCGTAGCAGGTCGCGCTTTCGTTTAGCTGGAGACGAACAGTCGTCTGCTTCTCGCCCAGAGAGCACGGTGCTGGCAGCGAAAGCCTCCAGGCTGCTGCCTCTGCCCAAACACGCCTGGCCTCTGCACTTTCTCTCTCAGCGCTAGGTAGCAGCACATTCGGTCTGCGTGGTAGCCTGAATCTTAACGGAAAGCTTCTCAGCTAAGTCTCGCACAGAGAACAGTTTGAGGTCAACGAGCTTAGCCGGAGCTTACCCTCGACGCGTGCAAACCTGTATTTGCAGCACATCCTAGTGGTAGCCCTCTTTCCTTTCCAGCCTGCACAACGCCGGCAGACGGCGGTGCTCTCTGCACCTGCCTTCTCACTTGCAAGTACCAGCGCCAAGCTTACAGCCTTGCAGGGAGCGAAGAGGCGGATAGGCGTCTCGCCCAGAAGAACGTGCCAGGACCAAAAGATGGTCTTCCTTTCTGCTGCTCCTTGCCCGAATTGTGGTGCTGTGTTGAAAGTCTTGCCCAGCGAAAAGCTACTCCAGCAAGTGTTCCTCTCCAAACGCATTTCGCTGAGCGAGAGCTACACGGACAGTTTGCACTCGGTGAAACAGCAAGAAAATGCTTGTCCGTCGAGCTGAAGGAAAATCCCTGCACAGCACACTGTGGCTGCGTGCAGTGTTCACGCTGAAGAGCGGCAAAGCTCCAAGCCATGGCTGGGCTTCACTTCTGTCCAGAGCACAGAAGGCGAAGAACCAAGCAGCTGGGCACCGGGCTCATGTACTCAGGGGAGCCAATTTCAAATGTCCAGCCAAGAGCTGCTTCACAAGCAGCTGCAGCTGAGAATGCTCTGGCTGCTTCAGAAAGGAAGGCGCAGCCCTTGCACTCCTGGACACAAGCTGGCCAGCAGCACGTTCCTAAACCTTCCGTGCTGCAGAGTGCATGCAGCTGGAGCACAGCCAGGAGGAGGCGTCCAGAAAGAAGGCGTTCTTCAAGTCCCCCCCTCCTCCAGGCAGCCTTGAAACTGAGCGCAACAAACTGCGCCTCGGGGAGCTTCTTCTTTCCTCAGCTAGATGGACCGTCCCCTTCTTCACTCTCGCAGCTCCCTTGCCCACTTGCAGCAGCTGCTGCCAAAGAAAAAGGCTCCAGGGGTAACAGCCTCTGCTGGGCTGAACCTTCCCCTTGCCTCACGTCAAGCACCAGAAACTGTCCTCTGCACTCTGTTTTTCCCTTCTCCACCGCATCTACCACTGTCATCTCTGCATCTCCAAGCATGAAGCTAGCAGAATTGGTTCCAGGGAATACTGGAAGAGAAATAGGTAGCAGCACAAGTAGCCGCAGGTTGAACTTTCTGCTTCCGACTGCTAAAGTGAATCCGCAAACAAGCGAGTGCCACGCACGCTTCCTCTTGCAGCCTGGGCGATTCGCACAGCAGCCTGCTGCTCTGCCTTCGTTCTTATGCTCTTCGTAGCAGGTCGCGCTTTCGTTTAGCTGGAGACGAACAGTCGTCTGCTTCTCGCCCAGAGAGCACGGTGCTGGCAGCGAAAGCCTCCAGGCTGCTGCCTCTGCCCAAACACGCCTGGCCTCTGCACTTTCTCTCTCAGCGCTAGGTAGCAGCACATTCGGTCTGCGTGGTAGCCTGAATCTTAACGGAAAGCTTCTCAGCTAAGTCTCGCACAGAGAACAGTTTGAGGTCAACGAGCTTACGCGGAGCTTACCCTCGACGCGTGCAAACCTGTATTTGTAGCACATCCTAGTGGTAGCCCTCTTTCCTTTCCAGCCTGCACAGCGCCGGCAGACGGCGGTGCTCTCTGCACCTGCCTTCTCACTTGCAAGTACCAGCGCCAAGCTTACAGCCTTGCAGGGAGCGAAGAGGCGGATAGGCGTCTCGCCCAGAAGAACGTGCCAGGACCAAAAGATGGTCTTCCTTTCTGCTGCTCCTTGCCCGAATTGTGGTGCTGTGTTGAAAGTCTTGCCCAGCGAAAAGCTACTCCAGCAAGTGTTTCTCTCCTGACGCATTTCGCTGAGCGAGAGCTACACGGACAGTTTGCACTCGGTGAAACAGCAAGAAAATGCTTGTCCGTCGAGCTGAAGGAAAATCCCTGCACAGCACACTGTGGCTGCGTGCAGTGTTCACGCTGAAGAGCGGCAAAGCTCCAAGCCATGGCTGGGCTTCACTTCTGTCCAGAGCACAGAAGGCGAAGAACCAAGCAGCTGGGCACCGGGCTCATGTACTCAGGGGAGCCAATTTCAAATGTCCAGCCAAGAGCTGCTTCACAAGCACATGCAGCTGAGAATGCTCTGGCTGCTTCAGAAAGGAAGGCGCAGCCCTTGCACTCCTGGACACAAGCTGGCCAGCAGCAGGTTCCTAAACCTTCCGTGCTGCAGAGTGCATGCAGCTGGAGCACAGCCAGGAGGAGGCGTCCAGAAAGAAGGCGTTCTTCAAGTCCCCCCCTCCTCCAGGCAGCCTTGAAACTGAGCGCAACAAACTGCGCCTCGGGGAGCTTCTTCTTTCCTCAGCTAGATGGACCGTCCCCTTCTTCACTCTCGCAGCTCCCTTGCCCACTTGCAGCAGCTGCTGCCAAAGAAAAAGGCTCCAGGGGTAACAGCCTCTGCTGGGCTGAACCTTCCCCTTGCCTCACGTCAAGCACCAGAAACTGTCCTCTGCACTCTGTTTTTCCCTTCTCCACCGCATCTACCACTGTCATCTCTGCATCGCCAAGCATGAAGCTAGCAGAATCGGTTCCAGGGAATACTGGAAGAGAAATAGGTAGCAGCACAAGTAGCCGCAGGTTGAACTTTCTGCTTCCGACTGCTAAAGTGAATCCGCAAACAAGCGAGTGCCACGCACGCTTCCTCTTGCAGCCTGGGCGATTCGCACAGCAGCCTGCTGCTCTGCCTTCGTTCTTATGCTCTTCGTAGCAGGTCGCGCTTTCGTTTAGCTGGAGACGAACAGTCGTCTGCTTCTCGCCCAGAGAGCACGGTGCTGGCAGCGAAAGCCTCCAGGCTGCTGCCTCTGCCCAAACACGCCTGGCCTCTGCACTTTCTCTCTCAGCGCTAGGTAGCAGCACATTCGGTCTGCGTGGTAGCCTGAATCTTAACGGAAAGCTTCTCAGCTAAGTCTCGCACAGAGAACAGTTTGAGGTCAACGAGCTTAGCCGGAGCTTACCCTCGACGCGTGGAAACCTGTATTTGCAGCACATCCTAGTGGTAGCCCTCTTTCCTTTCCAGCCTGCACAGCGCCGGCAGACGGCGGTGCTCTCTGCACCTGCCTTCTCACTTGCAAGTACCAGCGCCAAGCTTACAGCCTTGCAGGGAGCGAAGAGGCGGATAGGCGTCTCGCCCAGAAGAAGGTGCCAGGACCAAAAGATGGTCTTCCTTTCTGCTGCTCCTTGCCCGAATTGTGGTGCTGTGTTGAAAGTCTTGCCCAGCGAAAAGCTACTCCAGCAAGTGTTTCTCTCCAAACGCATTTCGCTGAGCGAGAGCTACACGGACAGTTTGCACTCGGTGAAACAGCAAGAAAATGCTTGTCCGTCGAGCTGAAGGAAAATCCCTGCACAGCACACTGTGGCTGCGTGCAGTGTTCACGCTGAAGAGCGGCAAAGCTCCAAGCCATGGCTGGGCTTCACTTCTGTCCAGAGCACAGAAGGCGAAGAACCAAGCAGCTGGGCACCGGGCTCATGTACTCAGGGGAGCCAATTTCAAATGTCCAGCCAAGAGCTGCTTCACAAGCACATGCAGCTGAGAATGCTCTGGCTGCTTCAGAAAGGAAGGCGCAGCCCTTGCACTCCTGGACACAAGCTGGCCAGCAGCAGGTTCCTAAACCTTCCGTGCTGCAGAGTGCATGCAGCTGGAGCACAGCCAGGAGGAGGCGTCCAGAAAGAAGGCGTTCTTCAAGTCCCCCCCTCCTCCAGGCAGCCTTGAAACTGAGCGCAACAAACTGCGCCTCGGGGAGCTTCTTCTTTCCTCAGCTAGATGGACCGTCCCCTTCTTCACTCTCGCAGCTCCCTTGCCCACTTGCAGCAGCTGCTGCCAAAGAAAAAGGCTCCAGGGGTAACAGCCTCTGCTGGGCTGAACCTTCCCCTTGCCTCACGTCAAGCACCAGAAACTGTCCTCTGCACTCTGTTTTTCCCTTCTCCACCGCATCTACCACTGTCATCTCTGCATCTCCAAGCATGAAGCTAGCAGAATTGGTTCCAGGGAATACTGGAAGAGAAATAGGTAGCAGCACAAGTAGCCGCAGGTTGAACTTTCTGCTTCCGACTGCTAAAGTGAATCCGCAAACAAGCGAGTGCCACGCACGCTTCCTCTTGCAGCCTGGGCGATTCGCACAGCAGCCTGCTGCTCTGCCTTCGTTCTTATGCTCTTCGTAGCAGGTCGCGCTTTCGTTTAGCTGGAGACGAACAGTCGTCTGCTTCTCGCCCAGAGAGCACGGTGCTGGCAGCGAAAGCCTCCAGGCTGCTGCCTCTGCCCAAACACGCCTGGCCTCTGCACTTTCAGCGCTAGGTAGCAGCACATTCGGTCTGCGTGGTAGCCTGAATCTTAACGGAAAGCTTCTCAGCTAAGTCTCGCACAGAGAACAGTTTGAGGTCAACGAGCTTAGCCGGAGCTTACCCTCGACGCGTGGAAACCTGTATTTGCAGCACATCCTAGTGGTAGCCCTCTTTCCTTTCCAGCCTGCACAGCGCCGGCAGACGGCGGTGCTCTCTGCACCTGCCTTCTCACTTGCAAGTACCAGCGCCAAGCTTACAGCCTTGCAGGGAGCGAAGAGGCGGATAGGCGTCTCGCCCAGAAGAACGTGCCAGGACCAAAAGATGGTCTTCCTTTCTGCTGCTCCTTGCCCGAATTGTGGTGCTGTGTTGAAAGTCTTGCCCAGCGAAAAGCTACTCCAGCAAGTGTTCCTCTCCAAACGCATTTCGCTGAGCGAGAGCTACACGGACAGTTTGCACTCGGTGAAACAGCAAGAAAATGCTTGTCCGTCGAGCTGAAGGAAAATCCCTGCACAGCACACTGTGGCTGCGTGCAGTGTTCACGCTGAAGAGCGGCAAAGCTCCAAGCCATGGCTGGGCTTCACTTCTGTCCAGAGCACAGAAGGCGAAGAACCAAGCAGCTGGGCACCGGGCTCATGTACTCAGGGGAGCCAATTTCAAATGTCCAGCCAAGAGCTGCTTCACAAGCACATGCAGCTGAGAATGCTCTGGCTGCTTCAGAAAGGAAGGCGCAGCCCTTGCACTCCTGGACACAAGCTGGCCAGCAGCAGGTTCCTAAACCTTCCGTGCTGCAGAGTGCATGCAGCTGGAGCACAGCCAGGAGGAGGCGTCCAGAAAGAAGGCGTTCTTCAAGTCCCCCCCTCCTCCAGGCAGCCTTGAAACTGAGCGCAACAAACTGCGCCTCGGGGAGCTTCTTCTTTCCTCAGCTAGATGGACCGTCCCCTTCTTCACTCTCGCAGCTCCCTTGCCCACTTGCAGCAGCTGCTGCCAAAGAAAAAGGCTCCAGGGGTAACAGCCTCTGCTGGGCTGAACCTTCCCCTTGCCTCACGTCAAGCACCAGAAACTGTCCTCTGCACTCTGTTTTTCCCTTCTCCACCGCATCTACCACTGTCATCTCTGCATCTCCAAGCATGAAGCTAGCAGAATTGGTTCCAGGGAATACTGGAAGAGAAATAGGTAGCAGCACAAGTAGGCGCAGGTTGAACTTTCTGCTTCCGACTGCTAAAGTGAATCCGCAAACAAGCGAGTGCCACGCACGCTTCCTCTTGCAGCCTGGGCGATTCGCACAGCAGCCTGCTGCTCTGCCTTCGTTCTTATGCTCTTCGTAGCAGGTCGCGCTTTCGTTTAGCTGGAGACGAACAGTCGTCTGCTTCTCGCCCAGAGAGCACGGTGCTGGCAGCGAAAGCCTCCAGGCTGCTGCCTCTGCCCAAACACGCCTGGCCTCTGCACTTTCTCTCTCAGCGCTAGGTAGCAGCACATTCGGTCTGCGTGGTAGCCTGAATCTTAACGGAAAGCTTCTCAGCTAAGTCTCGCACAGAGAACAGTTTGAGGTCAACGAGCTTAGCCGGAGCTTACCCTCGACGCGTGGAAACCTGTATTTGCAGCACATCCTAGTGGTAGCCCTCTTTCCTTTCCAGCCTGCACAGCGCCGGCAGACGGCGGTGCTCTCTGCACCTGCCTTCTCACTTGCAAGTACCAGCGCCAAGCTTACAGCCTTGCAGGGAGCGAAGAGGCGGATAGGCGTCTCGCCCAGAAGAACGTGCCAGGACCAAAAGATGGTCTTCTTTTCTCCTGCTCCTTGCCCGAATTGTGGTGCTGTGTTGAAAGTCTTGCCCAGCGAAAAGCTACTCCAGCAAGTGTTTCTCTCCAAACGCATTTCGCTGAGCGAGAGCTACACGGACAGTTTGCACTCGGTGAAACAGCAAGAAAATGCTTGTCCGTCGAGCTGAAGGAAAATCCCTGCACAGCACACTGTGGCTGCGTGCAGTGTTCACGCTGAAGAGCGGCAAAGCTCCAAGCCATGGCTGGGCTTCACTTCTGTCCAGAGCACAGAAGGCGAAGAACCAAGCAGCTGGGCACCGGGCTCATGTACTCAGGGGAGCCAATTTCAACTGTCCAGCCAAGAGCTGCTTCACAAGCACATGCAGCTGAGAATGCTCTGGCTGCTTCAGAAAGGAAGGCGCAGCCCTTGCACTCCTGGACACAAGCTGGCCAGCAGCAGGTTCCTAAACCTTCCGTGCTGCAGAGTGCATGCAGCTGGAGCACAGCCAGGAGGAGGCGTCCAGAAAGAAGGCGTTCTTCAAGTCCCCCCCTCCTCCAGGCAGCCTTGAAACTGAGCGCAACAAACTGCGCCTCGGGGAGCTTCTTCTTTCCTCAGCTAGATGGACCGTCCCCTTCTTCACTCTCGCAGCTCCCTTGCCCACTTGCAGCAGCTGCTGCCAAAGAAAAAGGCTCCAGGGGTAACAGCCTCTGCTGGGCTGAACCTTCCCCTTGCCTCACGTCAAGCACCAGAAACTGTCCTCTGCACTCTGTTTTTCCCTTCTCCACCGCATCTACCACTGTCATCTCTGCATCTCCAAGCATGAAGCTAGCAGAATTGGTTCCAGGGAATACTGGAAGAGAAATAGGTAGCAGCACAAGTAGCCGCAGCTTGAACTTTCTGCTTCCGACTGCTAAAGTGAATCCGCAAACAAGCGAGTGCCACGCACGCTTCCTCTTGCAGCCTGGGCGATTCGCACAGCAGCCTGCTGCTCTGCCTTCGTTCTTATGCTCTTCGTAGCAGGTCGCGCTTTCGTTTAGCTGGAGACGAACAGTCGTCTGCTTCTCGCCCAGAGAGCACGGTGCTGGCAGCGAAAGCCTCCAGGCTGCTGCCTCTGCCCAAACACGCCTGGCCTCTGCACTTTCTCTCTCAGCGCTAGGTAGCAGCACATTCGGTCTGCCTTGTAGCCTGAATCTTAACGGAAAGCTTCTCAGCTAAGTCTCGCACAGAGAACAGTTTGAGGTCAACGAGCTTAGCCGGAGCTTACCCTCGACGCGTGCAAACCTGTATTTGCAGCACATCCTAGTGGTAGCCCTCTTTCCTTTCCAGCCTGCACAGCGCCGGCAGACGGCGGTGCTCTCTGCACCTGCCTTCTCACTTGCAAGTACCAGCGCCAAGCTTACAGCCTTGCAGGGAGCGAAGAGGCGGATAGGCGTCTCGCCCAGAAGAACGTGCCAGGACCAAAAGATGGTCTTCCTTTCTGCTGCTCCTTGCCCGAATTGTGGTGCTGTGTTGAAAGTCTTGCCCAGCGAAAAGCTACTCCAGCAAGTGTTTCTCTCCTGACGCATTTCGCTGAGCGAGAGCTACACGGACAGTTTGCACTCGGTGAAACAGCAAGAAAATGCTTGTCCGTCGAGCTGAAGGAAAATCCCTGCACAGCACACTGTGGCTGCGTGCAGTGTTCACGCTGAAGAGCGGCAAAGCTCCAAGCCATGGCTGGGCTTCACTTCTGTCCAGAGCACAGAAGGCGAAGAACCAAGCAGCTGGGCACCGGGCTCATGTACTCAGGGGAGCCAATTTCAAATGTCCAGCCAAGAGCTGCTTCACAAGCAGCTGCAGCGGAGAATGCTCTGGCTGCTTCAGAAAGGAAGGCGCAGCCCTTGCACTCCTGGACACAAGCTGGCCAGCAGCAGGTTCCTAAACCTTCCGTGCTGCAGAGTGCATGCAGCTGGAGCACAGCCAGAAGGAGGCGTCCAGAAAGAAGGCGTTCTTCAAGTCCCCCCCCTCCTCCAGGCAGCCTTGAAACTGAGCGCAACAAACTGCGCCTCGGGGAGCTTCTTCTTTCCTCAGCTAGATGGACCGTCCCCTTCTTCACTCTCGCAGCTCCCTTGCCCACTTGCAGCAGCTGCTGCCAAAGAAAAAGGCTCCAGGGGTAACAGGCTCTGCTGGGCTGAACCTTCCCCTTGCCTCACGTCAAGCACCAGAAACTGTCCTCTGCACTCTGTTTTTCCCTTCTCCACCGCATCTACCACTGTCATCTCTGCATCGCCAAGCATGAAGCTAGCAGAATTGGTTCCAGGGAATACTGGAAGAGAAATAGGTAGCAGCACAAGTAGCCGCAGGTTGAACTTTCTGCTTCCGACTGCTAAAGTGAATCCGCAAACAAGCGAGTGCCACGCACGCTTCCTCTTGCAGCCTGGGCGATTCGCACAGCAGCCTGCTGCTCTGCCTTCGTTCTTATGCTCTTCGTAGCAGGTCGCGCTTTCGTTTAGCTGGAGACGAACAGTCGTCTGCTTCTCGCCCAGAGAGCACGGTGCTGGCAGCGAAAGCCTCCAGGCTGCTGCCTCTGCCCAAACACGCCTGGCCTCTGCACTTTCTCTCTCAGCGCTAGGTAGCAGCACATTCGGTCTGCGTGGTAGCCTGAATCTTAACGGAAAGCTTCTCAGCTAAGTCTCGCACAGAGAACAGTTTGAGGTCAACGAGCTTAGCCGGAGCTTACCCTCGACGCGTGGAAACCTGTATTTGTAGCACATCCTAGTGGTAGCCCTCTTTCCTTTCCAGCCTGCACAGCGCCGGCAGACGGCGGTGCTCTCTGCACCTGCCTTCTCACTTGCAAGTACCAGCGCCAAGCTTACAGCCTTGCAGGGAGCGAAGAGGCGGATAGGCGTCTCGCCCAGAAGAACGTGCCAGGACCAAAAGATGGTCTTCCTTTCTGCTGCTCCTTGCCCGAATTGTGGTGCTGTGTTGAAAGTCTTGCCCAGCGAAAAGCTACTCCAGCAAGTGTTTCTCTCCTGACGCATTTCGCTGAGCGAGAGCTACACGGACAGTTTGCACTCGGTGAAACAGCAAGAAAATGCTTGTCCGTCGAGCTGAAGGAAAATCCCTGCACAGCACACTGTGGCTGCGTGCAGTGTTCACGCTGAAGAGCGGCAAAGCTCCAAGCCATGGCTGGGCTTCACTTCTGTCCAGAGCACAGAAGGCGAAGAACCAAGCAGCTGGGCACCGGGCTCATGTACTCAGGGGAGCCAATTTCAAATGTCCAGCCAAGAGCTGCTTCACAAGCACATGCAGCTGAGAATGCTCTGGCTGCTTCAGAAAGGAAGGCGCAGCCCTTGCACTCCTGGACACAAGCTGGCCAGCAGCAGGTTCCTAAACCTTCCGTGCTGCAGAGTGCATGCAGCTGGAGCACAGCCAGGAGGAGGCGTCCAGAAAGAAGGCGTTCTTCAAGTCCCCCCCTCCTCCAGGCAGCCTTGAAACTGAGCGCAACAAACTGCGCCTCGGGGAGCTTCTTCTTTCCTCAGCTAGATGGACCGTCCCCTTCTTCACTCTCGCAGCTCCCTTGCCCACTTGCAGCAGCTGCTGCCAAAGAAAAAGGCTCCAGGGGTAACAGCCTCTGCTGGGCTGAACCTTCCCCTTGCCTCACGTCAAGCACCAGAAACTGTCCTCTGCACTCTGTTTTTCCCTTCTCCACCGCATCTACCACTGTCATCTCTGCATCGCCAAGCATGAAGCTAGCAGAATCGGTTCCAGGGAATACTGGAAGAGAAATAGGTAGCAGCACAAGTAGCCGCAGGTTGAACTTTCTGCTTCCGACTGCTAAAGTGAATCCGCAAACAAGCGAGTGCCACGCACGCTTCCTCTTGCAGCCTGGGCGATTCGCACAGCAGCCTGCTGCTCTGCCTTCGTTCTTATGCTCTTCGTAGCAGGTCGCGCTTTCGTTTAGCTGGAGACGAACAGTCGTCTGCTTCTCGCCCAGAGAGCACGGTGCTGGCAGCGAAAGCCTCCAGGCTGCTGCCTCTGCCCAAACACGCCTGGCCTCTGCACTTTCTCTCTCAGCGCTAGGTAGCAGCACATTCGGTCTGCGTGGTAGCCTGAATCTTAACGGAAAGCTTCTCAGCTAAGTCTCGCACAGAGAACAGTTTGAGGTCAACGAGCTTAGCCGGAGCTTACCCTCGACGCGTGGAAACCTGTATTTGCAGCACATCCTAGTGGTAGCCCTCTTTCCTTTCCAGCCTGCACAGCGCCGGCAGACGGCGGTGCTCTCTGCACCTGCCTTCTCACTTGCAAGTACCAGCGCCAAGCTTACAGCCTTGCAGGGAGCGAAGAGGCGGATAGGCGTCTCGCCCAGAAGAAGGTGCCAGGACCAAAAGATGGTCTTCCTTTCTGCTGCTCCTTGCCCGAATTGTGGTGCTGTGTTGAAAGTCTTGCCCAGCGAAAAGCTACTCCAGCAAGTGTTTCTCTCCAAACGCATTTCGCTGAGCGAGAGCTACACGGACAGTTTGCACTCGGTGAAACAGCAAGAAAATGCTTGTCCGTCGAGCTGAAGGAAAATCCCTGCACAGCACACTGTGGCTGCGTGCAGTGTTCACGCTGAAGAGCGGCAAAGCTCCAAGCCATGGCTGGGCTTCACTTCTGTCCAGAGCACAGAAGGCGAAGAACCAAGCAGCTGGGCACCGGGCTCATGTACTCAGGGGAGCCAATTTCAAATGTCCAGCCAAGAGCTGCTTCACAAGCACATGCAGCTGAGAATGCTCTGGCTGCTTCAGAAAGGAAGGCGCAGCCCTTGCACTCCTGGACACAAGCTGGCCAGCAGCAGGTTCCTAAACCTTCCGTGCTGCAGAGTGCATGCAGCTGGAGCACAGCCAGGAGGAGGCGTCCAGAAAGAAGGCGTTCTTCAAGTCCCCCCCTCCTCCAGGCAGCCTTGAAACTGAGCGCAACAAACTGCGCCTCGGGGAGCTTCTTCTTTCCTCAGCTAGATGGACCGTCCCCTTCTTCACTCTCGCAGCTCCCTTGCCCACTTGCAGCAGCTGCTGCCAAAGAAAAAGGCTCCAGGGGTAACAGCCTCTGCTGGGCTGAACCTTCCCCTTGCCTCACGTCAAGCACCAGAAACTGTCCTCTGCACTCTGTTTTTCCCTTCTCCACCGCATCTACCACTGTCATCTCTGCATCTCCAAGCATGAAGCTAGCAGAATTGGTTCCAGGGAATACTGGAAGAGAAATAGGTAGCAGCACAAGTAGCCGCAGGTTGAACTTTCTGCTTCCGACTGCTAAAGTGAATCCGCAAACAAGCGAGTGCCACGCACGCTTCCTCTTGCAGCCTGGGCGATTCGCACAGCAGCCTGCTGCTCTGCCTTCGTTCTTATGCTCTTCGTAGCAGGTCGCGCTTTCGTTTAGCTGGAGACGAACAGTCGTCTGCTTCTCGCCCAGAGAGCACGGTGCTGGCAGCGAAAGCCTCCAGGCTGCTGCCTCTGCCCAAACACGCCTGGCCTCTGCACTTTCAGCGCTAGGTAGCAGCACATTCGGTCTGCGTGGTAGCCTGAATCTTAACGGAAAGCTTCTCAGCTAAGTCTCGCACAGAGAACAGTTTGAGGTCAACGAGCTTAGCCGGAGCTTACCCTCGACGCGTGGAAACCTGTATTTGCAGCACATCCTAGTGGTAGCCCTCTTTCCTTTCCAGCCTGCACAGCGCCGGCAGACGGCGGTGCTCTCTGCACCTGCCTTCTCACTTGCAAGTACCAGCGCCAAGCTTACAGCCTTGCAGGGAGCGAAGAGGCGGATAGGCGTCTCGCCCAGAAGAACGTGCCAGGACCAAAAGATGGTCTTCCTTTCTGCTGCTCCTTGCCCGAATTGTGGTGCTGTGTTGAAAGTCTTGCCCAGCGAAAAGCTACTCCAGCAAGTGTTCCTCTCCAAACGCATTTCGCTGAGCGAGAGCTACACGGACAGTTTGCACTCGGTGAAACAGCAAGAAAATGCTTGTCCGTCGAGCTGAAGGAAAATCCCTGCACAGCACACTGTGGCTGCGTGCAGTGTTCACGCTGAAGAGCGGCAAAGCTCCAAGCCATGGCTGGGCTTCACTTCTGTCCAGAGCACAGAAGGCGAAGAACCAAGCAGCTGGGCACCGGGCTCATGTACTCAGGGGAGCCAATTTCAAATGTCCAGCCAAGAGCTGCTTCACAAGCACATGCAGCTGAGAATGCTCTGGCTGCTTCAGAAAGGAAGGCGCAGCCCTTGCACTCCTGGACACAAGCTGGCCAGCAGCAGGTTCCTAAACCTTCCGTGCTGCAGAGTGCATGCAGCTGGAGCACAGCCAGGAGGAGGCGTCCAGAAAGAAGGCGTTCTTCAAGTCCCCCCCTCCTCCAGGCAGCCTTGAAACTGAGCGCAACAAACTGCGCCTCGGGGAGCTTCTTCTTTCCTCAGCTAGATGGACCGTCCCCTTCTTCACTCTCGCAGCTCCCTTGCCCACTTGCAGCAGCTGCTGCCAAAGAAAAAGGCTCCAGGGGTAACAGCCTCTGCTGGGCTGAACCTTCCCCTTGCCTCACGTCAAGCACCAGAAACTGTCCTCTGCACTCTGTTTTTCCCTTCTCCACCGCATCTACCACTGTCATCTCTGCATCTCCAAGCATGAAGCTAGCAGAATTGGTTCCAGGGAATACTGGAAGAGAAATAGGTAGCAGCACAAGTAGGCGCAGGTTGAACTTTCTGCTTCCGACTGCTAAAGTGAATCCGCAAACAAGCGAGTGCCACGCACGCTTCCTCTTGCAGCCTGGGCGATTCGCACAGCAGCCTGCTGCTCTGCCTTCGTTCTTATGCTCTTCGTAGCAGGTCGCGCTTTCGTTTAGCTGGAGACGAACAGTCGTCTGCTTCTCGCCCAGAGAGCACGGTGCTGGCAGCGAAAGCCTCCAGGCTGCTGCCTCTGCCCAAACACGCCTGGCCTCTGCACTTTCTCTCTCAGCGCTAGGTAGCAGCACATTCGGTCTGCGTGGTAGCCTGAATCTTAACGGAAAGCTTCTCAGCTAAGTCTCGCACAGAGAACAGTTTGAGGTCAACGAGCTTAGCCGGAGCTTACCCTCGACGCGTGGAAACCTGTATTTGCAGCACATCCTAGTGGTAGCCCTCTTTCCTTTCCAGCCTGCACAGCGCCGGCAGACGGCGGTGCTCTCTGCACCTGCCTTCTCACTTGCAAGTACCAGCGCCAAGCTTACAGCCTTGCAGGGAGCGAAGAGGCGGATAGGCGTCTCGCCCAGAAGAACGTGCCAGGACCAAAAGATGGTCTTCTTTTCTCCTGCTCCTTGCCCGAATTGTGGTGCTGTGTTGAAAGTCTTGCCCAGCGAAAAGCTACTCCAGCAAGTGTTTCTCTCCAAACGCATTTCGCTGAGCGAGAGCTACACGGACAGTTTGCACTCGGTGAAACAGCAAGAAAATGCTTGTCCGTCGAGCTGAAGGAAAATCCCTGCACAGCACACTGTGGCTGCGTGCAGTGTTCACGCTGAAGAGCGGCAAAGCTCCAAGCCATGGCTGGGCTTCACTTCTGTCCAGAGCACAGAAGGCGAAGAACCAAGCAGCTGGGCACCGGGCTCATGTACTCAGGGGAGCCAATTTCAACTGTCCAGCCAAGAGCTGCTTCACAAGCACATGCAGCTGAGAATGCTCTGGCTGCTTCAGAAAGGAAGGCGCAGCCCTTGCACTCCTGGACACAAGCTGGCCAGCAGCAGGTTCCTAAACCTTCCGTGCTGCAGAGTGCATGCAGCTGGAGCACAGCCAGGAGGAGGCGTCCAGAAAGAAGGCGTTCTTCAAGTCCCCCCCTCCTCCAGGCAGCCTTGAAACTGAGCGCAACAAACTGCGCCTCGGGGAGCTTCTTCTTTCCTCAGCTAGATGGACCGTCCCCTTCTTCACTCTCGCAGCTCCCTTGCCCACTTGCAGCAGCTGCTGCCAAAGAAAAAGGCTCCAGGGGTAACAGCCTCTGCTGGGCTGAACCTTCCCCTTGCCTCACGTCAAGCACCAGAAACTGTCCTCTGCACTCTGTTTTTCCCTTCTCCACCGCATCTACCACTGTCATCTCTGCATCTCCAAGCATGAAGCTAGCAGAATTGGTTCCAGGGAATACTGGAAGAGAAATAGGTAGCAGCACAAGTAGCCGCAGCTTGAACTTTCTGCTTCCGACTGCTAAAGTGAATCCGCAAACAAGCGAGTGCCACGCACGCTTCCTCTTGCAGCCTGGGCGATTCGCACAGCAGCCTGCTGCTCTGCCTTCGTTCTTATGCTCTTCGTAGCAGGTCGCGCTTTCGTTTAGCTGGAGACGAACAGTCGTCTGCTTCTCGCCCAGAGAGCACGGTGCTGGCAGCGAAAGCCTCCAGGCTGCTGCCTCTGCCCAAACACGCCTGGCCTCTGCACTTTCTCTCTCAGCGCTAGGTAGCAGCACATTCGGTCTGCCTTGTAGCCTGAATCTTAACGGAAAGCTTCTCAGCTAAGTCTCGCACAGAGAACAGTTTGAGGTCAACGAGCTTAGCCGGAGCTTACCCTCGACGCGTGCAAACCTGTATTTGCAGCACATCCTAGTGGTAGCCCTCTTTCCTTTCCAGCCTGCACAGCGCCGGCAGACGGCGGTGCTCTCTGCACCTGCCTTCTCACTTGCAAGTACCAGCGCCAAGCTTACAGCCTTGCAGGGAGCGAAGAGGCGGATAGGCGTCTCGCCCAGAAGAACGTGCCAGGACCAAAAGATGGTCTTCCTTTCTGCTGCTCCTTGCCCGAATTGTGGTGCTGTGTTGAAAGTCTTGCCCAGCGAAAAGCTACTCCAGCAAGTGTTTCTCTCCTGACGCATTTCGCTGAGCGAGAGCTACACGGACAGTTTGCACTCGGTGAAACAGCAAGAAAATGCTTGTCCGTCGAGCTGAAGGAAAATCCCTGCACAGCACACTGTGGCTGCGTGCAGTGTTCACGCTGAAGAGCGGCAAAGCTCCAAGCCATGGCTGGGCTTCACTTCTGTCCAGAGCACAGAAGGCGAAGAACCAAGCAGCTGGGCACCGGGCTCATGTACTCAGGGGAGCCAATTTCAAATGTCCAGCCAAGAGCTGCTTCACAAGCAGCTGCAGCGGAGAATGCTCTGGCTGCTTCAGAAAGGAAGGCGCAGCCCTTGCACTCCTGGACACAAGCTGGCCAGCAGCAGGTTCCTAAACCTTCCGTGCTGCAGAGTGCATGCAGCTGGAGCACAGCCAGAAGGAGGCGTCCAGAAAGAAGGCGTTCTTCAAGTCCCCCCCCTCCTCCAGGCAGCCTTGAAACTGAGCGCAACAAACTGCGCCTCGGGGAGCTTCTTCTTTCCTCAGCTAGATGGACCGTCCCCTTCTTCACTCTCGCAGCTCCCTTGCCCACTTGCAGCAGCTGCTGCCAAAGAAAAAGGCTCCAGGGGTAACAGCCTCTGCTGGGCTGAACCTTCCCCTTGCCTCACGTCAAGCACCAGAAACTGTCCTCTGCACTCTGTTTTTCCCTTCTCCACCGCATCTACCACTGTCATCTCTGCATCGCCAAGCATGAAGCTAGCAGAATTGGTTCCAGGGAATACTGGAAGAGAAATAGGTAGCAGCACAAGTAGCCGCAGGTTGAACTTTCTGCTTCCGACTGCTAAAGTGAATCCGCAAACAAGCGAGTGCCACGCACGCTTCCTCTTGCAGCCTGGGCGATTCGCACAGCAGCCTGCTGCTCTGCCTTCGTTCTTATGCTCTTCGTAGCAGGTCGCGCTTTCGTTTAGCTGGAGACGAACAGTCGTCTGCTTCTCGCCCAGAGAGCACGGTGCTGGCAGCGAAAGCCTCCAGGCTGCTGCCTCTGCCCAAACACGCCTGGCCTCTGCACTTTCTCTCTCAGCGCTAGGTAGCAGCACATTCGGTCTGCGTGGTAGCCTGAATCTTAACGGAAAGCTTCTCAGCTAAGTCTCGCACAGAGAACAGTTTGAGGTCAACGAGCTTAGCCGGAGCTTACCCTCGACGCGTGCAAACCTGTATTTGCAGCACATCCTAGTGGTAGCCCTCTTTCCTTTCCAGCCTGCACAACGCCGGCAGACGGCGGTGCTCTCTGCACCTGCCTTCTCACTTGCAAGTACCAGCGCCAAGCTTACAGCCTTGCAGGGAGCGAAGAGGCGGATAGGCGTCTCGCCCAGAAGAACGTGCCAGGACCAAAAGATGGTCTTCCTTTCTGCTGCTCCTTGCCCGAATTGTGGTGCTGTGTTGAAAGTCTTGCCCAGCGAAAAGCTACTCCAGCAAGTGTTCCTCTCCAAACGCATTTCGCTGAGCGAGAGCTACACGGACAGTTTGCACTCGGTGAAACAGCAAGAAAATGCTTGTCCGTCGAGCTGAAGGAAAATCCCTGCACAGCACACTGTGGCTGCGTGCAGTGTTCACGCTGAAGAGCGGCAAAGCTCCAAGCCATGGCTGGGCTTCACTTCTGTCCAGAGCACAGAAGGCGAAGAACCAAGCAGCTGGGCACCGGGCTCATGTACTCAGGGGAGCCAATTTCAAATGTCCAGCCAAGAGCTGCTTCACAAGCAGCTGCAGCGGAGAATGCTCTGGCTGCTTCAGAAAGGAAGGCGCAGCCCTTGCACTCCTGGACACAAGCTGGCCAGCAGCAGGTTCCTAAACCTTCCGTGCTGCAGAGTGCATGCAGCTGGAGCACAGCCAGGAGGAGGCGTCCAGAAAGAAGGCGTTCTTCAAGTCCCCCCCTCCTCCAGGCAGCCTTGAAACTGAGCGCAACAAACTGCGCCTCGGGGAGCTTCTTCTTTCCTCAGCTAGATGGACCGTCCCCTTCTTCACTCTCGCAGCTCCCTTGCCCACTTGCAGCAGCTGCTGCCAAAGAAAAAGGCTCCAGGGGTAACAGCCTCTGCTGGGCTGAACCTTCCCCTTGCCTCACGTCAAGCACCAGAAACTGTCCTCTGCACTCTGTTTTTCCCTTCTCCACCGCATCTACCACTGTCATCTCTGCATCTCCAAGCATGAAGCTAGCAGAATTGGTTCCAGGGAATACTGGAAGAGAAATAGGTAGCAGCACAAGTAGGCGCAGGTTGAACTTTCTGCTTCCGACTGCTAAAGTGAATCCGCAAACAAGCGAGTGCCACGCACGCTTCCTCTTGCAGCCTGGGCGATTCGCACAGCAGCCTGCTGCTCTGCCTTCGTTCTTATGCTCTTCGTAGCAGGTCGCGCTTTCGTTTAGCTGGAGACGAACAGTCGTCTGCTTCTCGCCCAGAGAGCACGGTGCTGGCAGCGAAAGCCTCCAGGCTGCTGCCTCTGCCCAAACACGCCTGGCCTCTGCACTTTCTCTCTCAGCGCTAGGTAGCAGCACATTCGGTCTGCGTGGTAGCCTGAATCTTAACGGAAAGCTTCTCAGCTAAGTCTCGCACAGAGAACAGTTTGAGGTCAACGAGCTTAGCCGGAGCTTACCCTCGACGCGTGCAAACCTGTATTTGCAGCACATCCTAGTGGTAGCCCTCTTTCCTTTCCAGCCTGCACAACGCCGGCAGACGGCGGTGCTCTCTGCACCTGCCTTCTCACTTGCAAGTACCAGCGCCAAGCTTACAGCCTTGCAGGGAGCGAAGAGGCGGATAGGCGTCTCGCCCAGAAGAAGGTGCCAGGACCAAAAGATGGTCTTCCTTTCTGCTGCTCCTTGCCCGAATTGTGGTGCTGTGTTGAAAGTCTTGCCCAGCGAAAAGCTACTCCAGCAAGTGTTCCTCTCCAAACGCATTTCGCTGAGCGAGAGCTACACGGACAGTTTGCACTCGGTGAAACAGCAAGAAAATGCTTGTCCGTCGAGCTGAAGGAAAATCCCTGCACAGCACACTGTGGCTGCGTGCAGTGTTCACGCTGAAGAGCGGCAAAGCTCCAAGCCATGGCTGGGCTTCACTTCTGTCCAGAGCACAGAAGGCGAAGAACCAAGCAGCTGGGCACCGGGCTCATGTACTCAGGGGAGCCAATTTCAAATGTCCAGCCAAGAGCTGCTTCACAAGCAGCTGCAGCGGAGAATGCTCTGGCTGCTTCAGAAAGGAAGGCGCAGCCCTTGCACTCCTGGACACAAGCTGGCCAGCAGCAGGTTCCTAAACCTTCCGTGCTGCAGAGTGCATGCAGCTGGAGCACAGCCAGAAGGAGGCGTCCAGAAAGAAGGCGTTCTTCAAGTCCCCCCCCTCCTCCAGGCAGCCTTGAAACTGAGCGCAACAAACTGCGCCTCGGGGAGCTTCTTCTTTCCTCAGCTAGATGGACCGTCCCCTTCTTCACTCTCGCAGCTCCCTTGCCCACTTGCAGCAGCTGCTGCCAAAGAAAAAGGCTCCAGGGGTAACAGCCTCTGCTGGGCTGAACCTTCCCCTTGCCTCACGTCAAGCACCAGAAACTGTCCTCTGCACTCTGTTTTTCCCTTCTCCACCGCATCTACCACTGTCATCTCTGCATCGCCAAGCATGAAGCTAGCAGAATTGGTTCCAGGGAATACTGGAAGAGAAATAGGTAGCAGCACAAGTAGCCGCAGGTTGAACTTTCTGCTTCCGACTGCTAAAGTGAATCCGCAAACAAGCGAGTGCCACGCACGCTTCCTCTTGCAGCCTGGGCGATTCGCACAGCAGCCTGCTGCTCTGCCTTCGTTCTTATGCTCTTCGTAGCAGGTCGCGCTTTCGTTTAGCTGGAGACGAACAGTCGTCTGCTTCTCGCCCAGAGAGCACGGTGCTGGCAGCGAAAGCCTCCAGGCTGCTGCCTCTGCCCAAACACGCCTGGCCTCTGCACTTTCTCTCTCAGCGCTAGGTAGCAGCACATTCGGTCTGCGTGGTAGCCTGAATCTTAACGGAAAGCTTCTCAGCTAAGTCTCGCACAGAGAACAGTTTGAGGTCAACGAGCTTAGCCGGAGCTTACCCTCGACGCGTGCAAACCTGTATTTGCAGCACATCCTAGTGGTAGCCCTCTTTCCTTTCCAGCCTGCACAACGCCGGCAGACGGCGGTGCTCTCTGCACCTGCCTTCTCACTTGCAAGTACCAGCGCCAAGCTTACAGCCTTGCAGGGAGCGAAGAGGCGGATAGGCGTCTCGCCCAGAAGAACGTGCCAGGACCAAAAGATGGTCTTCCTTTCTGCTGCTCCTTGCCCGAATTGTGGTGCTGTGTTGAAAGTCTTGCCCAGCGAAAAGCTACTCCAGCAAGTGTTCCTCTCCAAACGCATTTCGCTGAGCGAGAGCTACACGGACAGTTTGCACTCGGTGAAACAGCAAGAAAATGCTTGTCCGTCGAGCTGAAGGAAAATCCCTGCACAGCACACTGTGGCTGCGTGCAGTGTTCACGCTGAAGAGCGGCAAAGCTCCAAGCCATGGCTGGGCTTCACTTCTGTCCAGAGCACAGAAGGCGAAGAACCAAGCAGCTGGGCACCGGGCTCATGTACTCAGGGGAGCCAATTTCAACTGTCCAGCCAAGAGCTGCTTCACAAGCACATGCAGCTGAGAATGCTCTGGCTGCTTCAGAAAGGAAGGCGCAGCCCTTGCACTCCTGGACACAAGCTGGCCAGCAGCACGTTCCTAAACCTTCCGTGCTGCAGAGTGCATGCAGCTGGAGCACAGCCAGGAGGAGGCGTCCAGAAAGAAGGCGTTCTTCAAGTCCCCCCCTCCTCCAGGCAGCCTTGAAACTGAGCGCAACAAACTGCGCCTCGGGGAGCTTCTTCTTTCCTCAGCTAGATGGACCGTCCCCTTCTTCACTCTCGCAGCTCCCTTGCCCACTTGCAGCAGCTGCTGCCAAAGAAAAAGGCTCCAGGGGTAACAGCCTCTGCTGGGCTGAACCTTCCCCTTGCCTCACGTCAAGCACCAGAAACTGTCCTCTGCACTCTGTTTTTCCCTTCTCCACCGCATCTACCACTGTCATCTCTGCATCTCCAAGCATGAAGCTAGCAGAATTGGTTCCAGGGAATACTGGAAGAGAAATAGGTAGCAGCACAAGTAGGCGCAGGTTGAACTTTCTGCTTCCGACTGCTAAAGTGAATCCGCAAACAAGCGAGTGCCACGCACGCTTCCTCTTGCAGCCTGGGCGATTCGCACAGCAGCCTGCTGCTCTGCCTTCGTTCTTATGCTCTTCGTAGCAGGTCGCGCTTTCGTTTAGCTGGAGACGAACAGTCGTCTGCTTCTCGCCCAGAGAGCACGGTGCTGGCAGCGAAAGCCTCCAGGCTGCTGCCTCTGCCCAAACACGCCTGGCCTCTGCACTTTCTCTCTCAGCGCTAGGTAGCAGCACATTCGGTCTGCGTGGTAGCCTGAATCTTAACGGAAAGCTTCTCAGCTAAGTCTCGCACAGAGAACAGTTTGAGGTCAACGAGCTTAGCCGGAGCTTACCCTCGACGCGTGGAAACCTGTATTTGCAGCACATCCTAGTGGTAGCCCTCTTTCCTTTCCAGCCTGCACAGCGCGCCGGCAGACGGCGGTGCTCTCTGCACCTGCCTTCTCACTTGCAAGTACCAGCGCCAAGCTTACAGCCTTGCAGGGAGCGAAGAGGCGGATAGGCGTCTCGCCCAGAAGAACGTGCCAGGACCAAAAGATGGTCTTCTTTTCTCCTGCTCCTTGCCCGAATTGTGGTGCTGTGTTGAAAGTCTTGCCCAGCGAAAAGCTACTCCAGCAAGTGTTTCTCTCCAAACGCATTTCGCTGAGCGAGAGCTACACGGACAGTTTGCACTCGGTGAAACAGCAAGAAAATGCTTGTCCGTCGAGCTGAAGGAAAATCCCTGCACAGCACACTGTGGCTGCGTGCAGTGTTCACGCTGAAGAGCGGCAAAGCTCCAAGCCATGGCTGGGCTTCACTTCTGTCCAGAGCACAGAAGGCGAAGAACCAAGCAGCTGGGCACCGGGCTCATGTACTCAGGGGAGCCAATTTCAAATGTCCAGCCAAGAGCTGCTTCACAAGCACATGCAGCTGAGAATGCTCTGGCTGCTTCAGAAAGGAAGGCGCAGCCCTTGCACTCCTGGACACAAGCTGGCCAGCAGCAGGTTCCTAAACCTTCCGTGCTGCAGAGTGCATGCAGCTGGAGCACAGCCAGAAGGAGGCGTCCAGAAAGAAGGCGTTCTTCAAGTCCCCCCCTCCTCCAGGCAGCCTTGAAACTGAGCGCAACAAACTGCGCCTCGGGGAGCTTCTTCTTTCCTCAGCTAGATGGACCGTCCCCTTCTTCACTCTCGCAGCTCCCTTGCCCACTTGCAGCAGCTGCTGCCAAAGAAAAAGGCTCCAGGGGTAACAGCCTCTGCTGGGCTGAACCTTCCCCTTGCCTCACGTCAAGCACCAGAAACTGTCCTCTGCACTCTGTTTTTGCATTCTCCACCGCATCTACCACTGTCATCTCTGCATCGCCAAGCATGAAGCTAGCAGAATCGGTTCCAGGGAATACTGGAAGAGAAATAGGTAGCAGCACAAGTAGCCGCAGGTTGAACTTTCTGCTTCCGACTGCTAAAGTGAATCCGCAAACAAGCGAGTGCCACGCACGCTTCCTCTTGCAGCCTGGGCGATTCGCACAGCAGCCTGCTGCTCTGCCTTCGTTCTTATGCTCTTCGTAGCAGGTCGCGCTTTCGTTTAGCTGGAGACGAACAGTCGTCTGCTTCTCGCCCAGAGAGCACGGTGCTGGCAGCGAAAGCCTCCAGGCTGCTGCCTCTGCCCAAACACGCCTGGCCTCTGCACTTTCTCTCTCAGCGCTAGGTAGCAGCACATTCGGTCTGCGTGGTAGCCTGAATCTTAACGGAAAGCTTCTCAGCTAAGTCTCGCACAGAGAACAGTTTGAGGTCAACGAGCTTAGCCGGAGCTTACCCTCGACGCGTGGAAACCTGTATTTGCAGCACATCCTAGTGGTAGCCCTCTTTCCTTTCCAGCCTGCACAGCGCCGGCAGACGGCGGTGCTCTCTGCACCTGCCTTCTCACTTGCAAGTACCAGCGCCAAGCTTACAGCCTTGCAGGGAGCGAAGAGGCGGATAGGCGTCTCGCCCAGAAGAAGGTGCCAGGACCAAAAGATGGTCTTCCTTTCTGCTGCTCCTTGCCCGAATTGTGGTGCTGTGTTGAAAGTCTTGCCCAGCGAAAAGCTACTCCAGCAAGTGTTCCTCTCCAAACGCATTTCGCTGAGCGAGAGCTACACGGACAGTTTGCACTCGGTGAAACAGCAAGAAAATGCTTGTCCGTCGAGCTGAAGGAAAATCCCTGCACAGCACACTGTGGCTGCGTGCAGTGTTCCCGCTGAAGAGCGGCAAAGCTCCAAGCCATGGCTGGGCTTCACTTCTGTCCAGAGCACAGAAGGCGAAGAACCAAGCAGCTGGGCACCGGGCTCATGTACTCAGGGGAGCCAATTTCAAATGTCCAGCCAAGAGCTGCTTCACAAGCAGCTGCAGCGGAGAATGCTCTGGCTGCTTCAGAAAGGAAGGCGCAGCCCTTGCACTCCTGGACACAAGCTGGCCAGCAGCAGGTTCCTAAACCTTCCGTGCTGCAGAGTGCATGCAGCTGGAGCACAGCCAGAAGGAGGCGTCCAGAAAGAAGGCGTTCTTCAAGTCCCCCCCTCCTCCAGGCAGCCTTGAAACTGAGCGCAACAAACTGCGCCTCGGGGAGCTTCTTCTTTCCTCAGCTAGATGGACCGTCCCCTTCTTCACTCTCGCAGCTCCCTTGCCCACTTGCAGCAGCTGCTGCCAAAGAAAAAGGCTCCAGGGGTAACAGCCTCTGCTGGGCTGAACCTTCCCCTTGCCTCACGTCAAGCACCAGAAACTGTCCTCTGCACTCTGTTTTTCCCTTCTCCACCGCATCTACCACTGTCATCTCTGCATCGCCAAGCATGAAGCTAGCAGAATCGGTTCCAGGGAATACTGGAAGAGAAATAGGTAGCAGCACAAGTAGCCGCAGGTTGAACTTTCTGCTTCCGACTGCTAAAGTGAATCCGCAAACAAGCGAGTGCCACGCACGCTTCCTCTTGCAGCCTGGGCGATTCGCACAGCAGCCTGCTGCTCTGCCTTCGTTCTTATGCTCTTCGTAGCAGGTCGCGCTTTCGTTTAGCTGGAGACGAACAGTCGTCTGCTTCTCGCCCAGAGAGCACGGTGCTGGCAGCGAAAGCCTCCAGGCTGCTGCCTCTGCCCAAACACGCCTGGCCTCTGCACTTTCTCTCTCAGCGCTAGGTAGCAGCACATTCGGTCTGCGTGGTAGCCTGAATCTTAACGGAAAGCTTCTCAGCTAAGTCTCGCACAGAGAACAGTTTGAGGTCAACGAGCTTAGCCGGAGCTTACCCTCGACGCGTGCAAACCTGTATTTGCAGCACATCCTAGTGGTAGCCCTCTTTCCTTTCCAGCCTGCACAACGCCGGCAGACGGCGGTGCTCTCTGCACCTGCCTTCTCACTTGCAAGTACCAGCGCCAAGCTTACAGCCTTGCAGGGAGCGAAGAGGCGGATAGGCGTCTCGCCCAGAAGAACGTGCCAGGACCAAAAGATGGTCTTCCTTTCTGCTGCTCCTTGCCCGAATTGTGGTGCTGTGTTGAAAGTCTTGCCCAGCGAAAAGCTACTCCAGCAAGTGTTCCTCTCCAAACGCATTTCGCTGAGCGAGAGCTACACGGACAGTTTGCACTCGGTGAAACAGCAAGAAAATGCTTGTCCGTCGAGCTGAAGGAAAATCCCTGCACAGCACACTGTGGCTGCGTGCAGTGTTCACGCTGAAGAGCGGCAAAGCTCCAAGCCATGGCTGGGCTTCACTTCTGTCCAGAGCACAGAAGGCGAAGAACCAAGCAGCTGGGCACCGGGCTCATGTACTCAGGGGAGCCAATTTCAAATGTCCAGCCAAGAGCTGCTTCACAAGCAGCTGCAGCTGAGAATGCTCTGGCTGCTTCAGAAAGGAAGGCGCAGCCCTTGCACTCCTGGACACAAGCTGGCCAGCAGCACGTTCCTAAACCTTCCGTGCTGCAGAGTGCATGCAGCTGGAGCACAGCCAGGAGGAGGCGTCCAGAAAGAAGGCGTTCTTCAAGTCCCCCCCTCCTCCAGGCAGCCTTGAAACTGAGCGCAACAAACTGCGCCTCGGGGAGCTTCTTCTTTCCTCAGCTAGATGGACCGTCCCCTTCTTCACTCTCGCAGCTCCCTTGCCCACTTGCAGCAGCTGCTGCCAAAGAAAAAGGCTCCAGGGGTAACAGCCTCTGCTGGGCTGAACCTTCCCCTTGCCTCACGTCAAGCACCAGAAACTGTCCTCTGCACTCTGTTTTTCCCTTCTCCACCGCATCTACCACTGTCATCTCTGCATCTCCAAGCATGAAGCTAGCAGAATTGGTTCCAGGGAATACTGGAAGAGAAATAGGTAGCAGCACAAGTAGGCGCAGGTTGAACTTTCTGCTTCCGACTGCTAAAGTGAATCCGCAAACAAGCGAGTGCCACGCACGCTTCCTCTTGCAGCCTGGGCGATTCGCACAGCAGCCTGCTGCTCTGCCTTCGTTCTTATGCTCTTCGTAGCAGGTCGCGCTTTCGTTTAGCTGGAGACGAACAGTCGTCTGCTTCTCGCCCAGAGAGCACGGTGCTGGCAGCGAAAGCCTCCAGGCTGCTGCCTCTGCCCAAACACGCCTGGCCTCTGCACTTTCTCTCTCAGCGCTAGGTAGCAGCACATTCGGTCTGCGTGGTAGCCTGAATCTTAACGGAAAGCTTCTCAGCTAAGTCTCGCACAGAGAACAGTTTGAGGTCAACGAGCTTAGCCGGAGCTTACCCTCGACGCGTGGAAACCTGTATTTGTAGCACATCCTAGTGGTAGCCCTCTTTCCTTTCCAGCCTGCACAGCGCCGGCAGACGGCGGTGCTCTCTGCACCTGCCTTCTCACTTGCAAGTACCAGCGCCAAGCTTACAGCCTTGCAGGGAGCGAAGAGGCGGATAGGCGTCTCGCCCAGAAGAACGTGCCAGGACCAAAAGATGGTCTTCCTTTCTGCTGCTCCTTGCCCGAATTGTGGTGCTGTGTTGAAAGTCTTGCCCAGCGAAAAGCTACTCCAGCAAGTGTTTCTCTCCTGACGCATTTCGCTGAGCGAGAGCTACACGGACAGTTTGCACTCGGTGAAACAGCAAGAAAATGCTTGTTCGTCGAGCTGAAGGAAAATCCCTGCACAGCACACTGTGGCTGCGTGCAGTGTTCACGCTGAAGAGCGGCAAAGCTCCAAGCCATGGCTGGGCTTCACTTCTGTCCAGAGCACAGAAGGCGAAGAACCAAGCAGCTGGGCACCGGGCTCATGTACTCAGGGGAGCCAATTTCAAATGTCCAGCCAAGAGCTGCTTCACAAGCACATGCAGCTGAGAATGCTCTGGCTGCTTCAGAAAGGAAGGCGCAGCCCTTGCACTCCTGGACACAAGCTGGCCAGCAGCAGGTTCCTAAACCTTCCGTGCTGCAGAGTGCATGCAGCTGGAGCACAGCCAGGAGGAGGCGTCCAGAAAGAAGGCGTTCTTCAAGTCCCCCCCTCCTCCAGGCAGCCTTGAAACTGAGCGCAACAAACTGCGCCTCGGGGAGCTTCTTCTTTCCTCAGCTAGATGGACCGTCCCCTTCTTCACTCTCGCAGCTCCCTTGCCCACTTGCAGCAGCTGCTGCCAAAGAAAAAGGCTCCAGGGGTAACAGCCTCTGCTGGGCTGAACCTTCCCCTTGCCTCACGTCAAGCACCAGAAACTGTCCTCTGCACTCTGTTTTTGCATTCTCCACCGCATCTACCACTGTCATCTCTGCATCGCCAAGCATGAAGCTAGCAGAATCGGTTCCAGGGAATACTGGAAGAGAAATAGGTAGCAGCACAAGTAGCCGCAGGTTGAACTTTCTGCTTCCGACTGCTAAAGTGAATCCGCAAACAAGCGAGTGCCACGCACGCTTCCTCTTGCAGCCTGGGCGATTCGCACAGCAGCCTGCTGCTCTGCCTTCGTTCTTATGCTCTTCGTAGCAGGTCGCGCTTTCGTTTAGCTGGAGACGAACAGTCGTCTGCTTCTCGCCCAGAGAGCACGGTGCTGGCAGCGAAAGCCTCCAGGCTGCTGCCTCTGCCCAAACACGCCTGGCCTCTGCACTTTCTCTCTCAGCGCTAGGTAGCAGCACATTCGGTCTGCCTTGTAGCCTGAATCTTAACGGAAAGCTTCTCAGCTAAGTCTCGCACAGAGAACAGTTTGAGGTCAACGAGCTTAGCCGGAGCTTACCCTCGACGCGTGCAAACCTGTATTTGCAGCACATCCTAGTGGTAGCCCTCTTTCCTTTCCAGCCTGCACAGCGCCGGCAGACGGCGGTGCTCTCTGCACCTGCCTTCTCACTTGCAAGTACCAGCGCCAAGCTTACAGCCTTGCAGGGAGCGAAGAGGCGGATAGGCGTCTCGCCCAGAAGAAGGTGCCAGGACCAAAAGATGGTCTTCCTTTCTGCTGCTCCTTGCCCGAATTGTGGTGCTGTGTTGAAAGTCTTGCCCAGCGAAAAGCTACTCCAGCAAGTGTTCCTCTCCAAACGCATTTCGCTGAGCGAGAGCTACACGGACAGTTTGCACTCGGTGAAACAGCAAGAAAATGCTTGTCCGTCGAGCTGAAGGAAAATCCCTGCACAGCACACTGTGGCTGCGTGCAGTGTTCACGCTGAAGAGCGGCAAAGCTCCAAGCCATGGCTGGGCTTCACTTCTGTCCAGAGCACAGAAGGCGAAGAACCAAGCAGCTGGGCACCGGGCTCATGTACTCAGGGGAGCCAATTTCAAATGTCCAGCCAAGAGCTGCTTCACAAGCAGCTGCAGCGGAGAATGCTCTGGCTGCTTCAGAAAGGAAGGCGCAGCCCTTGCACTCCTGGACACAAGCTGGCCAGCAGCAGGTTCCTAAACCTTCCGTGCTGCAGAGTGCATGCAGCTGGAGCACAGCCAGAAGGAGGCGTCCAGAAAGAAGGCGTTCTTCAAGTCCCCCCCTCCTCCAGGCAGCCTTGAAACTGAGCGCAACAAACTGCGCCTCGGGGAGCTTCTTCTTTCCTCAGCTAGATGGACCGTCCCCTTCTTCACTCTCGCAGCTCCCTTGCCCACTAGCAGCAGCTGCTGCCAAAGAAAAAGGCTCCAGGGGTAACAGCCTCTGCTGGGCTGAACCTTCCCCTTGCCTCACGTCAAGCACCAGAAACTGTCCTCTGCACTCTGTTTTTCCCTTCTCCACCGCATCTACCACTGTCATCTCTGCATCGCCAAGCATGAAGCTAGCAGAATTGGTTCCAGGGAATACTGGAAGAGAAATAGGTAGCAGCACAAGTAGCCGCAGGTTGAACTTTCTGCTTCCGACTGCTAAAGTGAATCCGCAAACAAGCGAGTGCCACGCACGCTTCCTCTTGCAGCCTGGGCGATTCGCACAGCAGCCTGCTGCTCTGCCTTCGTTCTTATGCTCTTCGTAGCAGGTCGCGCTTTCGTTTAGCTGGAGACGAACAGTCGTCTGCTTCTCGCCCAGAGAGCACGGTGCTGGCAGCGAAAGCCTCCAGGCTGCTGCCTCTGCCCAAACACGCCTGGCCTCTGCACTTTCTCTCTCAGCGCTAGGTAGCAGCACATTCGGTCTGCGTGGTAGCCTGAATCTTAACGGAAAGCTTCTCAGCTAAGTCTCGCACAGAGAACAGTTTGAGGTCAACGAGCTTAGCCGGAGCTTACCCTCGACGCGTGCAAACCTGTATTTGCAGCACATCCTAGTGGTAGCCCTCTTTCCTTTCCAGCCTGCACAACGCCGGCAGACGGCGGTGCTCTCTGCACCTGCCTTCTCACTTGCAAGTACCAGCGCCAAGCTTACAGCCTTGCAGGGAGCGAAGAGGCGGATAGGCGTCTCGCCCAGAAGAAGGTGCCAGGACCAAAAGATGGTCTTCCTTTCTGCTGCTCCTTGCCCGAATTGTGGTGCTGTGTTGAAAGTCTTGCCCAGCGAAAAGCTACTCCAGCAAGTGTTTCTCTCCAAACGCATTTCGCTGAGCGAGAGCTACACGGACAGTTTGCACTCGGTGAAACAGCAAGAAAATGCTTGTCCGTCGAGCTGAAGGAAAATCCCTGCACAGCACACTGTGGCTGCGTGCAGTGTTCACGCTGAAGAGCGGCAAAGCTCCAAGCCATGGCTGGGCTTCACTTCTGTCCAGAGCACAGAAGGCGAAGAACCAAGCAGCTGGGCACCGGGCTCATGTACTCAGGGGAGCCAATTTCAACTGTCCAGCCAAGAGCTGCTTCACAAGCACATGCAGCTGAGAATGCTCTGGCTGCTTCAGAAAGGAAGGCGCAGCCCTTGCACTCCTGGACACAAGCTGGCCAGCAGCAGGTTCCTAAACCTTCCGTGCTGCAGAGTGCATGCAGCTGGAGCACAGCCAGGAGGAGGCGTCCAGAAAGAAGGCGTTCTTCAAGTCCCCCCCTCCTCCAGGCAGCCTTGAAACTGAGCGCAACAAACTGCGCCTCGGGGAGCTTCTTCTTTCCTCAGCTAGATGGACCGTCCCCTTCTTCACTCTCGCAGCTCCCTTGCCCACTTGCAGCAGCTGCTGCCAAAGAAAAAGGCTCCAGGGGTAACAGCCTCTGCTGGGCTGAACCTTCCCCTTGCCTCACGTCAAGCACCAGAAACTGTCCTCTGCACTCTGTTTTTCCCTTCTCCACCGCATCTACCACTGTCATCTCTGCATCTCCAAGCATGAAGCTAGCAGAATTGGTTCCAGGGAATACTGGAAGAGAAATAGGTAGCAGCACAAGTAGCCGCAGGTTGAACTTTCTGCTTCCGACTGCTAAAGTGAATCCGCAAACAAGCGAGTGCCACGCACGCTTCCTCTTGCAGCCTGGGCGATTCGCACAGCAGCCTGCTGCTCTGCCTTCGTTCTTATGCTCTTCGTAGCAGGTCGCGCTTTCGTTTAGCTGGAGACGAACAGTCGTCTGCTTCTCGCCCAGAGAGCACGGTGCTGGCAGCGAAAGCCTCCAGGCTGCTGCCTCTGCCCAAACACGCCTGGCCTCTGCACTTTCTCTCTCAGCGCTAGGTAGCAGCACATTCGGTCTGCGTGGTAGCCTGAATCTTAACGGAAAGCTTCTCAGCTAAGTCTCGCACAGAGAACAGTTTGAGGTCAACGAGCTTAGCCGGAGCTTACCCTCGACGCGTGCAAACCTGTATTTGCAGCACATCCTAGTGGTAGCCCTCTTTCCTTTCCAGCCTGCACAGCGCCGGCAGACGGCGGTGCTCTCTGCACCTGCCTTCTCACTTGCAAGTACCAGCGCCAAGCTTACAGCCTTGCAGGGAGCGAAGAGGCGGATAGGCGTCTCGCCCAGAAGAAGGTGCCAGGACCAAAAGATGGTCTTCCTTTCTGCTGCTCCTTGCCCGAATTGTGGTGCTGTGTTGAAAGTCTTGCCCAGCGAAAAGCTACTCCAGCAAGTGTTCCTCTCCAAACGCATTTCGCTGAGCGAGAGCTACACGGACAGTTTGCACTCGGTGAAACAGCAAGAAAATGCTTGTCCGTCGAGCTGAAGGAAAATCCCTGCACAGCACACTGTGGCTGCGTGCAGTGTTCACGCTGAAGAGCGGCAAAGCTCCAAGCCATGGCTGGGCTTCACTTCTGTCCAGAGCACAGAAGGCGAAGAACCAAGCAGCTGGGCACCGGGCTCATGTACTCAGGGGAGCCAATTTCAAATGTCCAGCCAAGAGCTGCTTCACAAGCACATGCAGCTGAGAATGCTCTGGCTGCTTCAGAAAGGAAGGCGCAGCCCTTGCACTCCTGGACACAAGCTGGCCAGCAGCAGGTTCCTAAACCTTCCGTGCTGCAGAGTGCATGCAGCTGGAGCACAGCCAGGAGGAGGCGTCCAGAAAGAAGGCGTTCTTCAAGTCCCCCCCTCCTCCAGGCAGCCTTGAAACTGAGCGCAACAAACTGCGCCTCGGGGAGCTTCTTCTTTCCTCAGCTAGATGGACCGTCCCCTTCTTCACTCTCGCAGCTCCCTTGCCCACTTGCAGCAGCTGCTGCCAAAGAAAAAGGCTCCAGGGGTAACAGCCTCTGCTGGGCTGAACCTTCCCCTTGCCTCACGTCAAGCACCAGAAACTGTCCTCTGCACTCTGTTTTTCCCTTCTCCACCGCATCTACCACTGTCATCTCTGCATCGCCAAGCATGAAGCTAGCAGAATTGGTTCCAGGGAATACTGGAAGAGAAATAGGTAGCAGCACAAGTAGCCGCAGGTTGAACTTTCTGCTTCCGACTGCTAAAGTGAATCCGCAAACAAGCGAGTGCCACGCACGCTTCCTCTTGCAGCCTGGGCGATTCGCACAGCAGCCTGCTGCTCTGCCTTCGTTCTTATGCTCTTCGTAGCAGGTCGCGCTTTCGTTTAGCTGGAGACGAACAGTCGTCTGCTTCTCGCCCAGAGAGCACGGTGCTGGCAGCGAAAGCCTCCAGGCTGCTGCCTCTGCCCAAACACGCCTGGCCTCTGCACTTTCTCTCTCAGCGCTAGGTAGCAGCACATTCGGTCTGCGTGGTAGCCTGAATCTTAACGGAAAGCTTCTCAGCTAAGTCTCGCACAGAGAACAGTTTGAGGTCAACGAGCTTAGCCGGAGCTTACCCTCGACGCGTGCAAACCTGTATTTGCAGCACATCCTAGTGGTAGCCCTCTTTCCTTTCCAGCCTGCACAGCGCCGGCAGACGGCGGTGCTCTCTGCACCTGCCTTCTCACTTGCAAGTACCAGCGCCAAGCTTACAGCCTTGCAGGGAGCGAAGAGGCGGATAGGCGTCTCGCCCAGAAGAACGTGCCAGGACCAAAAGATGGTCTTCCTTTCTGCTGCTCCTTGCCCGAATTGTGGTGCTGTGTTGAAAGTCTTGCCCAGCGAAAAGCTACTCCAGCAAGTGGTTCTCTCCAAACGCATTTCGCTGAGCGAGAGCTACACGGACAGTTTGCACTCGGTGAAACAGCAAGAAAATGCTTGTCCGTCGAGCTGAAGGAAAATCCCTGCACAGCACACTGTGGCTGCGTGCAGTGTTCACGCTGAAGAGCGGCAAAGCTCCAAGCCATGGCTGGGCTTCACTTCTGTCCAGAGCACAGAAGGCGAAGAACCAAGCAGCTGGGCACCGGGCTCATGTACTCAGGGGAGCCAATTTCAACTGTCCAGCCAAGAGCTGCTTCACAAGCACATGCAGCTGAGAATGCTCTGGCTGCTTCAGAAAGGAAGGCGCAGCCCTTGCACTCCTGGACACAAGCTGGCCAGCAGCACGTTCCTAAACCTTCCGTGCTGCAGAGTGCATGCAGCTGGAGCACAGCCAGGAGGAGGCGTCCAGAAAGAAGGCGTTCTTCAAGTCCCCCCCTCCTCCAGGCAGCCTTGAAACTGAGCGCAACAAACTGCGCCTCGGGGAGCTTCTTCTTTCCTCAGCTAGATGGACCGTCCCCTTCTTCACTCTCGCAGCTCCCTTGCCCACTTGCAGCAGCTGCTGCCAAAGAAAAAGGCTCCAGGGGTAACAGCCTCTGCTGGGCTGAACCTTCCCCTTGCCTCACGTCAAGCACCAGAAACTGTCCTCTGCACTCTGTTTTTCCCTTCTCCACCGCATCTACCACTGTCATCTCTGCATCGCCAAGCATGAAGCTAGCAGAATCGGTTCCAGGGAATACTGGAAGAGAAATAGGTAGCAGCACAAGTAGCCGCAGGTTGAACTTTCTGCTTCCGACTGCTAAAGTGAATCCGCAAACAAGCGAGTGCCACGCACGCTTCCTCTTGCAGCCTGGGCGATTCGCACAGCAGCCTGCTGCTCTGCCTTCGTTCTTATGCTCTTCGTAGCAGGTCGCGCTTTCGTTTAGCTGGAGACGAACAGTCGTCTGCTTCTCGCCCAGAGAGCACGGTGCTGGCAGCGAAAGCCTCCAGGCTGCTGCCTCTGCCCAAACACGCCTGGCCTCTGCACTTTCTCTCTCAGCGCTAGGTAGCAGCACATTCGGTCTGCGTGGTAGCCTGAATCTTAACGGAAAGCTTCTCAGCTAAGTCTCGCACAGAGAACAGTTTGAGGTCAACGAGCTTAGCCGGAGCTTACCCTCGACGCGTGGAAACCTGTATTTGCAGCACATCCTAGTGGTAGCCCTCTTTCCTTTCCAGCCTGCACAGCGCCGGCAGACGGCGGTGCTCTCTGCACCTGCCTTCTCACTTGCAAGTACCAGCGCCAAGCTTACAGCCTTGCAGGGAGCGAAGAGGCGGATAGGCGTGTCGCCCAGAAGAAGGTGCCAGGACCAAAAGATGGTCTTCCTTTCTGCTGCTCCTTGCCCGAATTGTGGTGCTGTGTTGAAAGTCTTGCCCAGCGAAAAGCTACTCCAGCAAGTGTTCCTCTCCAAACGCATTTCGCTGAGCGAGAGCTACACGGACAGTTTGCACTCGGTGAAACAGCAAGAAAATGCTTGTCCGTCGAGCTGAAGGAAAATCCCTGCACAGCACACTGTGGCTGCGTGCAGTGTTCACGCTGAAGAGCGGCAAAGCTCCAAGCCATGGCTGGGCTTCACTTCTGTCCAGAGCACAGAAGGCGAAGAACCAAGCAGCTGGGCACCGGGCTCATGTACTCAGGGGAGCCAATTTCAAATGTCCAGCCAAGAGCTGCTTCACAAGCACATGCAGCTGAGAATGCTCTGGCTGCTTCAGAAAGGAAGGCGCAGCCCTTGCACTCCTGGACACAAGCTGGCCAGCAGCACGTTCCTAAACCTTCCGTGCTGCAGAGTGCATGCAGCTGGAGCACAGCCAGGAGGAGGCGTCCAGAAAGAAGGCGTTCTTCAAGTCCCCCCCTCCTCCAGGCAGCCTTGAAACTGAGCGCAACAAACTGCGCCTCGGGGAGCTTCTTCTTTCCTCAGCTAGATGGACCGTCCCCTTCTTCACTCTCGCAGCTCCCTTGCCCACTTGCAGCAGCTGCTGCCAAAGAAAAAGGCTCCAGGGGTAACAGCCTCTGCTGGGCTGAACCTTCCCCTTGCCTCACGTCAAGCACCAGAAACTGTCCTCTGCACTCTGTTTTTGCCTTCTCCACCGCATCTACCACTGTCATCTCTGCATCTCCAAGCATGAAGCTAGCAGAATTGGTTCCAGGGAATACTGGAAGAGAAATAGGTAGCAGCACAAGTAGCCGCAGGTTGAACTTTCTGCTTCCGACTGCTAAAGTGAATCCGCAAACAAGCGAGTGCCACGCACGCTTCCTCTTGCAGCCTGGGCGATTCGCACAGCAGCCTGCTGCTCTGCCTTCGTTCTTATGCTCTTCGTAGCAGGTCGCGCTTTCGTTTAGCTGGAGACGAACAGTCGTCTGCTTCTCGCCCAGAGAGCACGGTGCTGGCAGCGAAAGCCTCCAGGCTGCTGCCTCTGCCCAAACACGCCTGGCCTCTGCACTTTCTCTCTCAGCGCTAGGTAGCAGCACATTCGGTCTGCGTGGTAGCCTGAATCTTAACGGAAAGCTTCTCAGCTAAGTCTCGCACAGAGAACAGTTTGAGGTCAACGAGCTTAGCCGGAGCTTACCCTCGACGCGTGGAAACCTGTATTTGCAGCACATCCTAGTGGTAGCCCTCTTTCCTTTCCAGCCTGCACAGCGCGCCGGCAGACGGCGGTGCTCTCTGCACCTGCCTTCTCACTTGCAAGTACCAGCGCCAAGCTTACAGCCTTGCAGGGAGCGAAGAGGCGGATAGGCGTCTCGCCCAGAAGAACGTGCCAGGACCAAAAGATGGTCTTCTTTTCTCCTGCTCCTTGCCCGAATTGTGGTGCTGTGTTGAAAGTCTTGCCCAGCGAAAAGCTACTCCAGCAAGTGTTTCTCTCCAAACGCATTTCGCTGAGCGAGAGCTACACGGACAGTTTGCACTCGGTGAAACAGCAAGAAAATGCTTGTCCGTCGAGCTGAAGGAAAATCCCTGCACAGCACACTGTGGCTGCGTGCAGTGTTCACGCTGAAGAGCGGCAAAGCTCCAAGCCATGGCTGGGCTTCACTTCTGTCCAGAGCACAGAAGGCGAAGAACCAAGCAGCTGGGCACCGGGCTCATGTACTCAGGGGAGCCAATTTCAAATGTCCAGCCAAGAGCTGCTTCACAAGCACATGCAGCTGAGAATGCTCTGGCTGCTTCAGAAAGGAAGGCGCAGCCCTTGCACTCCTGGACACAAGCTGGCCAGCAGCAGGTTCCTAAACCTTCCGTGCTGCAGAGTGCATGCAGCTGGAGCACAGCCAGGAGGAGGCGTCCAGAAAGAAGGCGTTCTTCAAGTCCCCCCCTCCTCCAGGCAGCCTTGAAACTGAGCACAACAAACTGCGCCTGGGGGAGCTTCTTCTTTCCTCAGCTAGATGGACCGTCCCCTTCTTCACTCTCGCAGCTCCCTTGCCCACTTGCAGCAGCTGCTGCCAAAGAAAAAGGCTCCAGGGGTAACAGCCTCTGCTGGGCTGAACCTTCCCCTTGCCTCACGTCAAGCACCAGAAACTGTCCTCTGCACTCTGTTTTTGCATTCTCCACCGCATCTACCACTGTCATCTCTGCATCGCCAAGCATGAAGCTAGCAGAATTGGTTCCAGGGAATACTGGAAGAGAAATAGGTAGCAGCACAAGTAGCCGCAGGTTGAACTTTCTGCTTCCGACTGCTAAAGTGAATCCGCAAACAAGCGAGTGCCACGCACGCTTCCTCTTGCAGCCTGGGCGATTCGCACAGCAGCCTGCTGCTCTGCCTTCGTTCTTATGCTCTTCGTAGCAGGTCGCGCTTTCGTTTAGCTGGAGACGAACAGTCGTCTGCTTCTCGCCCAGAGAGCACGGTGCTGGCAGCGAAAGCCTCCAGGCTGCTGCCTCTGCCCAAACACGCCTGGCCTCTGCACTTTCTCTCTCAGCGCTAGGTAGCAGCACATTCGGTCTGCGTGGTAGCCTGAATCTTAACGGAAAGCTTCTCAGCTAAGTCTCGCACAGAGAACAGTTTGAGGTCAACGAGCTTAGCCGGAGCTTACCCTCGACGCGTGGAAACCTGTATTTGCAGCACATCCTAGTGGTAGCCCTCTTTCCTTTCCAGCCTGCACAGCGCCGGCAGACGGCGGTGCTCTCTGCACCTGCCTTCTCACTTGCAAGTACCAGCGCCAAGCTTACAGCCTTGCAGGGAGCGAAGAGGCGGATAGGCGTCTCGCCCAGAAGAACGTGCCAGGACCAAAAGATGGTCTTCCTTTCTGCTGCTCCTTGCCCGAATTGTGGTGCTGTGTTGAAAGTCTTGCCCAGCGAAAAGCTACTCCAGCAAGTGTTTCTCTCCTGACGCATTTCGCTGAGCGAGAGCTACACGGACAGTTTGCACTCGGTGAAACAGCAAGAAAATGCTTGTCCGTCGAGCTGAAGGAAAATCCCTGCACAGCACACTGTGGCTGCGTGCAGTGTTCACGCTGAAGAGCGGCAAAGCTCCAAGCCATGGCTGGGCTTCACTTCTGTCCAGAGCACAGAAGGCGAAGAACCAAGCAGCTGGGCACCGGGCTCATGTACTCAGGGGAGCCAATTTCAAATGTCCAGCCAAGAGCTGCTTCACAAGCACATGCAGCTGAGAATGCTCTGGCTGCTTCAGAAAGGAAGGCGCAGCCCTTGCACTCCTGGACACAAGCTGGCCAGCAGCAGGTTCCTAAACCTTCCGTGCTGCAGAGTGCATGCAGCTGGAGCACAGCCAGGAGGAGGCGTCCAGAAAGAAGGCGTTCTTCAAGTCCCCCCCTCCTCCAGGCAGCCTTGAAACTGAGCGCAACAAACTGCGCCTCGGGGAGCTTCTTCTTTCCTCAGCTAGATGGACCGTCCCCTTCTTCACTCTCGCAGCTCCCTTGCCCACTTGCAGCAGCTGCTGCCAAAGAAAAAGGCTCCAGGGGTAACAGCCTCTGCTGGGCTGAACCTTCCCCTTGCCTCACGTCAAGCACCAGAAACTGTCCTCCGCACTCTGTTTTTCCCTTCTCCACCGCATCTACCACTGTCATCTCTGCATCGCCAAGCATGAAGCTAGCAGAATCGGTTCCAGGGAATACTGGAAGAGAAATAGGTAGCAGCACAAGTAGCCGCAGGTTGAACTTTCTGCTTCCGACTGCTAAAGTGAATCCGCAAACAAGCGAGTGCCACGCACGCTTCCTCTTGCAGCCTGGGCGATTCGCACAGCAGCCTGCTGCTCTGCCTTCGTTCTTATGCTCTTCGTAGCAGGTCGCGCTTTCGTTTAGCTGGAGACGAACAGTCGTCTGCTTCTCGCCCAGAGAGCACGGTGCTGGCAGCGAAAGCCTCCAGGCTGCTGCCTCTGCCCAAACACGCCTGGCCTCTGCACTTTCTCTCTCAGCGCTAGGTAGCAGCACATTCGGTCTGCGTGGTAGCCTGAATCTTAACGGAAAGCTTCTCAGCTAAGTCTCGCACAGAGAACAGTTTGAGGTCAACGAGCTTAGCCGGAGCTTACCCTCGACGCGTGGAAACCTGTATTTGCAGCACATCCTAGTGGTAGCCCTCTTTCCTTTCCAGCCTGCACAGCGCCGGCAGACGGCGGTGCTCTCTGCACCTGCCTTCTCACTTGCAAGTACCAGCGCCAAGCTTACAGCCTTGCAGGGAGCGAAGAGGCGGATAGGCGTCTCGCCCAGAAGAAGGTGCCAGGACCAAAAGATGGTCTTCCTTTCTCCTGCTCCTTGCCCGAATTGTGGTGCTGTGTTGAAAGTCTTGCCCAGCGAAAAGCTACTCCAGCAAGTGTTTCTCTCCAAACGCATTTCGCTGAGCGAGAGCTACACGGACAGTTTGCACTCGGTGAAACAGCAAGAAAATGCTTGTCCGTCGAGCTGAAGGAAAATCCCTGCACAGCACACTGTGGCTGCGTGCAGTGTTCACGCTGAAGAGCGGCAAAGCTCCAAGCCATGGCTGGGCTTCACTTCTGTCCAGAGCACAGAAGGCGAAGAACCAAGCAGCTGGGCACCGGGCTCATGTACTCAGAGGAGCCAATTTCAAATGTCCAGCCAAGAGCTGCTTCACAAGCACATGCAGCTGAGAATGCTCTGGCTGCTTCAGAAAGGAAGGCGCAGCCCTTGCACTCCTGGACACAAGCTGGCCAGCAGCACGTTCCTAAACCTTCCGTGCTGCAGAGTGCATGCAGCTGGAGCACAGCCAGAAGGAGGCGTCCAGAAAGAAGGCGTTCTTCAAGTCCCCCCCTCCTCCAGGCAGCCTTGAAACTGAGCACAACAAACTGCGCCTCGGGGAGCTTCTTCTTTCCTCAGCTAGATGGACCGTCCCCTTCTTCACTCTCGCAGCTCCCTTGCCCACTTGCAGCAGCTGCTGCCAGAGAAAAAGGCTCCAGGGGTAACAGCCTCTGCTGGGCTGAACCTTCCCCTTGCCTCACGTCAAGCACCAGAAACTGTCCTCTGCACTCTGTTTTTCCCTTCTCCACCGCATCTACCACTGTCATCTCTGCATCGCCAAGCATGAAGCTAGCAGAATTGGTTCCAGGGAATACTGGAAGAGAAATAGGTAGCAGCACAAGTAGCCGCAGGTTGAACTTTCTGCTTCCGACTGCTAAAGTGAATCCGCAAACAAGCGAGTGCCACGCACGCTTCCTCTTGCAGCCTGGGCGATTCGCACAGCAGCCTGCTGCTCTGCCTTCGTTCTTATGCTCTTCGTAGCAGGTCGCGCTTTCGTTTAGCTGGAGACGAACAGTCGTCTGCTTCTCGCCCAGAGAGCACGGTGCTGGCAGCGAAAGCCTCCAGGCTGCTGCCTCTGCCCAAACACGCCTGGCCTCTGCACTTTCTCTCTCAGCGCTAGGTAGCAGCACATTCGGTCTGCGTGGTAGCCTGAATCTTAACGGAAAGCTTCTCAGCTAAGTCTCGCACAGAGAACAGTTTGAGGTCAACGAGCTTAGCCGGAGCTTACCCTCGACGCGTGCAAACCTGTATTTGCAGCACATCCTAGTGGTAGCCCTCTTTCCTTTCCAGCCTGCACAGCGCCGGCAGACGGCGGTGCTCTCTGCACCTGCCTTCTCCCTTGCAAGTACCAGCGCCAAGCTTACAGCCTTGCAGGGAGCGAAGAGGCGGATAGGCGTCTCGCCCAGAAGAAGGTGCCAGGACCAAAAGATGGTCTTCCTTTCTGCTGCTCCTTGCCCGAATTGTGGTGCTGTGTTGAAAGTCTTGCCCAGCGAAAAGCTACTCCAGCAAGTGTTTCTCTCCAAACGCATTTCGCTGAGCGAGAGCTACACGGACAGTTTGCACTCGGTGAAACAGCAAGAAAATGCTTGTCCGTCGAGCTGAAGGAAAATCCCTGCACAGCACACTGTGGCTGCGTGCAGTGTTCACGCTGAAGAGCGGCAAAGCTCCAAGCCATGGCTGGGCTTCACTTCTGTCCAGAGCACAGAAGGCGAAGAACCAAGCAGCTGGGCACCGGGCTCATGTACTCAGGGGAGCCAATTTCAACTGTCCAGCCAAGAGCTGCTTCACAAGCACATGCAGCTGAGAATGCTCTGGCTGCTTCAGAAAGGAAGGCGCAGCCCTTGCACTCCTGGACACAAGCTGGCCAGCAGCAGGTTCCTAAACCTTCCGTGCTGCAGAGTGCATGCAGCTGGAGCACAGCCAGGAGGAGGCGTCCAGAAAGAAGGCGTTCTTCAAGTCCCCCCCTCCTCCAGGCAGCCTTGAAACTGAGCGCAACAAACTGCGCCTCGGGGAGCTTCTTCTTTCCTCAGCTAGATGGACCGTCCCCTTCTTCACTCTCGCAGCTCCCTTGCCCACTTGCAGCAGCTGCTGCCAAAGAAAAAGGCTCCAGGGGTAACAGCCTCTGCTGAGCTGAACCTTCCCCTTGCCTCACGTCAAGCACCAGAAACTGTCCTCTGCACTCTGTTTTTCCCTTCTCCACCGCATCTACCACTGTCATCTCTGCATCGCCAAGCATGAAGCTAGCAGAATTGGTTCCAGGGAATACTGGAAGAGAAATAGGTAGCAGCACAAGTAGCCGCAGGTTGAACTTTCTGCTTCCGACTGCTAAAGTGAATCCGCAAACAAGCGAGTGCCACGCACGCTTCCTCTTGCAGCCTGGGCGATTCGCACAGCAGCCTGCTGCTCTGCCTTCGTTCTTATGCTCTTCGTAGCAGGTCGCGCTTTCGTTTAGCTGGAGACGAACAGTCGTCTGCTTCTCGCCCAGAGAGCACGGTGCTGGCAGCGAAAGCCTCCAGGCTGCTGCCTCTGCCCAAACACGCCTGGCCTCTGCACTTTCTCTCTCAGCGCTAGGTAGCAGCACATTCGGTCTGCGTGGTAGCCTGAATCTTAACGGAAAGCTTCTCAGCTAAGTCTCGCACAGAGAACAGTTTGAGGTCAACGAGCTTAGCCGGAGCTTACCCTCGACGCGTGCAAACCTGTATTTGCAGCACATCCTAGTGGTAGCCCTCTTTCCTTTCCAGCCTGCACAGCGCCGGCAGACGGCGGTGCTCTCTGCACCTGCCTTCTCACTTGCAAGTACCAGCGCCAAGCTTACAGCCTTGCAGGGAGCGAAGAGGCGGATAGGCGTCTCGCCCAGAAGAAGGTGCCAGGACCAAAAGATGGTCTTCCTTTCTGCTGCTCCTTGCCCGAATTGTGGTGCTGTGTTGAAAGTCTTGCCCAGCGAAAAGCTACTCCAGCAAGTGTTTCTCTCCAAACGCATTTCGCTGAGCGAGAGCTACACGGACAGTTTGCACTCGGTGAAACAGCAAGAAAATGCTTGTCCGTCGAGCTGAAGGAAAATCCCTGCACAGCACACTGTGGCTGCGTGCAGTGTTCACGCTGAAGAGCGGCAAAGCTCCAAGCCATGGCTGGGCTTCACTTCTGTCCAGAGCACAGAAGGCGAAGAACCAAGCAGCTGGGCACCGGGCTCATGTACTCAGGGGAGCCAATTTCAACTGTCCAGCCAAGAGCTGCTTCACAAGCACATGCAGCTGAGAATGCTCTGGCTGCTTCAGAAAGGAAGGCGCAGCCCTTGCACTCCTGGACACAAGCTGGCCAGCAGCAGGTTCCTAAACCTTCCGTGCTGCAGAGTGCATGCAGCTGGAGCACAGCCAGGAGGAGGCGTCCAGAAAGAAGGCGTTCTTCAAGTCCCCCCCTCCTCCAGGCAGCCTTGAAACTGAGCGCAACAAACTGCGCCTCGGGGAGCTTCTTCTTTCCTCAGCTAGATGGACCGTCCCCTTCTTCACTCTCGCAGCTCCCTTGCCCACTTGCAGCAGCTGCTGCCAAAGAAAAAGGCTCCAGGGGTAACAGCCTCTGCTGAGCTGAACCTTCCCCTTGCCTCACGTCAAGCACCAGAAACTGTCCTCTGCACTCTGTTTTTCCCTTCTCCACCGCATCTACCACTGTCATCTCTGCATCGCCAAGCATGAAGCTAGCAGAATTGGTTCCAGGGAATACTGGAAGAGAAATAGGTAGCAGCACAAGTAGCCGCAGGTTGAACTTTCTGCTTCCGACTGCTAAAGTGAATCCGCAAACAAGCGAGTGCCACGCACGCTTCCTCTTGCAGCCTGGGCGATTCGCACAGCAGCCTGCTGCTCTGCCTTCGTTCTTATGCTCTTCGTAGCAGGTCGCGCTTTCGTTTAGCTGGAGACGAACAGTCGTCTGCTTCTCGCCCAGAGAGCACGGTGCTGGCAGCGAAAGCCTCCAGGCTGCTGCCTCTGCCCAAACACGCCTGGCCTCTGCACTTTCTCTCTCAGCGCTAGGTAGCAGCACATTCGGTCTGCGTGGTAGCCTGAATCTTAACGGAAAGCTTCTCAGCTAAGTCTCGCACAGAGAACAGTTTGAGGTCAACGAGCTTAGCCGGAGCTTACCCTCGACGCGTGGAAACCTGTATTTGCAGCACATCCTAGTGGTAGCCCTCTTTCCTTTCCAGCCTGCACAGCGCCGGCAGACGGCGGTGCTCTCTGCACCTGCCTTCTCACTTGCAAGTACCAGCGCCAAGCTTACAGCCTTGCAGGGAGCGAAGAGGCGGATAGGCGTCTCGCCCAGAAGAAGGTGCCAGGACCAAAAGATGGTCTTCCTTTCTGCTGCTCCTTGCCCGAATTGTGGTGCTGTGTTGAAAGTCTTGCCCAGCGAAAAGCTACTCCAGCAAGTGTTTCTCTCCAAACGCATTTCGCTGAGCGAGAGCTACACGGACAGTTTGCACTCGGTGAAACAGCAAGAAAATGCTTGTCCGTCGAGCTGAAGGAAAATCCCTGCACAGCACACTGTGGCTGCGTGCAGTGTTCACGCTGAAGAGCGGCAAAGCTCCAAGCCATGGCTGGGCTTCACTTCTGTCCAGAGCACAGAAGGCGAAGAACCAAGCAGCTGGGCACCGGGCTCATGTACTCAGGGGAGCCAATTTCAACTGTCCAGCCAAGAGCTGCTTCACAAGCACATGCAGCTGAGAATGCTCTGGCTGCTTCAGAAAGGAAGGCGCAGCCCTTGCACTCCTGGACACAAGCTGGCCAGCAGCAGGTTCCTAAACCTTCCGTGCTGCAGAGTGCATGCAGCTGGAGCACAGCCAGAAGGAGGCGTCCAGAAAGAAGGCGTTCTTCAAGTCCCCCCCTCCTCCAGGCAGCCTTGAAACTGAGCGCAACAAACTGCGCCTCGGGGAGCTTCTTCTTTCCTCAGCTAGATGGACCGTCCCCTTCTTCACTCTCGCAGCTCCCTTGCCCACTTGCAGCAGCTGCTGCCAAAGAAAAAGGCTCCAGGGGTAACAGCCTCTGCTGGGCTGAACCTTCCCCTTGCCTCACGTCAAGCACCAGAAACTGTCCTCTGCACTCTGTTTTTCCCTTCTCCACCGCATCTACCACTGTCATCTCTGCATCTCCAAGCATGAAGCTAGCAGAATTGGTTCCAGGGAATACTGGAAGAGAAATAGGTAGCAGCACAAGTAGCCGCAGCTTGAACTTTCTGCTTCCGACTGCTAAAGTGAATCCGCAAACAAGCGAGTGCCACGCACGCTTCCTCTTGCAGCCTGGGCGATTCGCACAGCAGCCTGCTGCTCTGCCTTCGTTCTTATGCTCTTCGTAGCAGGTCGCGCTTTCGTTTAGCTGGAGACGAACAGTCGTCTGCTTCTCGCCCAGAGAGCACGGTGCTGGCAGCGAAAGCCTCCAGGCTGCTGCCTCTGCCCAAACACGCCTGGCCTCTGCACTTTCTCTCTCAGCGCTAGGTAGCAGCACATTCGGTCTGCCTTGTAGCCTGAATCTTAACGGAAAGCTTCTCAGCTAAGTCTCGCACAGAGAACAGTTTGAGGTCAACGAGCTTAGCCGGAGCTTACCCTCGACGCGTGCAAACCTGTATTTGCAGCACATCCTAGTGGTAGCCCTCTTTCCTTTCCAGCCTGCACAGCGCCGGCAGACGGCGGTGCTCTCTGCACCTGCCTTCTCACTTGCAAGTACCAGCGCCAAGCTTACAGCCTTGCAGGGAGCGAAGAGGCGGATAGGCGTCTCGCCCAGAAGAAGGTGCCAGGACCAAAAGATGGTCTTCCTTTCTGCTGCTCCTTGCCCGAATTGTGGTGCTGTGTTGAAAGTCTTGCCCAGCGAAAAGCTACTCCAGCAAGTGTTTCTCTCCTGACGCATTTCGCTGAGCGAGAGCTACACGGACAGTTTGCACTCGGTGAAACAGCAAGAAAATGCTTGTCCGTCGAGCTGAAGGAAAATCCCTGCACAGCACACTGTGGCTGCGTGCAGTGTTCACGCTGAAGAGCGGCAAAGCTCCAAGCCATGGCTGGGCTTCACTTCTGTCCAGAGCACAGAAGGCGAAGAACCAAGCAGCTGGGCACCGGGCTCATGTACTCAGGGGAGCCAATTTCAAATGTCCAGCCAAGAGCTGCTTCACAAGCAGCTGCAGCGGAGAATGCTCTGGCTGCTTCAGAAAGGAAGGCGCAGCCCTTGCACTCCTGGACACAAGCTGGCCAGCAGCACGTTCCTAAACCTTCCGTGCTGCAGAGTGCATGCAGCTGGAGCACAGCCAGAAGGAGGCGTCCAGAAAGAAGGCGTTCTTCAAGTCCCCCCCTCCTCCAGGCAGCCTTGAAACTGAGCGCAACAAACTGCGCCTCGGGGAGCTTCTTCTTTCCTCAGCTAGATGGACCGTCCCCTTCTTCACTCTCGCAGCTCCCTTGCCCACTTGCAGCAGCTGCTGCCAAAGAAAAAGGCTCCAGGGGTAACAGCCTCTGCTGGGCTGAACCTTCCCCTTGCCTCACGTCAAGCACCAGAAACTGTCCTCTGCACTCTGTTTTTCCCTTCTCCACCGCATCTACCACTGTCATCTCTGCATCGCCAAGCATGAAGCTAGCAGAATTGGTTCCAGGGAATACTGGAAGAGAAATAGGTAGCAGCACAAGTAGCCGCAGGTTGAACTTTCTGCTTCCGACTGCTAAAGTGAATCCGCAAACAAGCGAGTGCCACGCACGCTTCCTCTTGCAGCCTGGGCGATTCGCACAGCAGCCTGCTGCTCTGCCTTCGTTCTTATGCTCTTCGTAGCAGGTCGCGCTTTCGTTTAGCTGGAGACGAACAGTCGTCTGCTTCTCGCCCAGAGAGCACGGTGCTGGCAGCGAAAGCCTCCAGGCTGCTGCCTCTGCCCAAACACGCCTGGCCTCTGCACTTTCTCTCTCAGCGCTAGGTAGCAGCACATTCGGTCTGCGTGGTAGCCTGAATCTTAACGGAAAGCTTCTCAGCTAAGTCTCGCACAGAGAACAGTTTGAGGTCAACGAGCTTAGCCGGAGCTTACCCTCGACGCGTGCAAACCTGTATTTGCAGCACATCCTAGTGGTAGCCCTCTTTCCTTTCCAGCCTGCACAGCGCCGGCAGACGGCGGTGCTCTCTGCACCTGCCTTCTCACTTGCAAGTACCAGCGCCAAGCTTACAGCCTTGCAGGGAGCGAAGAGGCGGATAGGCGTCTCGCCCAGAAGAAGGTGCCAGGACCAAAAGATGGTCTTCCTTTCTGCTGCTCCTTGCCCGAATTGTGGTGCTGTGTTGAAAGTCTTGCCCAGCGAAAAGCTACTCCAGCAAGTGTTCCTCTCCAAACGCATTTCGCTGAGCGAGAGCTACACGGACAGTTTGCACTCGGTGAAACAGCAAGAAAATGCTTGTCCGTCGAGCTGAAGGAAAATCCCTGCACAGCACACTGTGGCTGCGTGCAGTGTTCACGCTGAAGAGCGGCAAAGCTCCAAGCCATGGCTGGGCTTCACTTCTGTCCAGAGCACAGAAGGCGAAGAACCAAGCAGCTGGGCACCGGGCTCATGTACTCAGGGGAGCCAATTTCAAATGTCCAGCCAAGAGCTGCTTCACAAGCACATGCAGCTGAGAATGCTCTGGCTGCTTCAGAAAGGAAGGCGCAGCCCTTGCACTCCTGGACACAAGCTGGCCAGCAGCACGTTCCTAAACCTTCCGTGCTGCAGAGTGCATGCAGCTGGAGCACAGCCAGGAGGAGGCGTCCAGAAAGAAGGCGTTCTTCAAGTCCCCCCCTCCTCCAGGCAGCCTTGAAACTGAGCGCAACAAACTGCGCCTCGGGGAGCTTCTTCTTTCCTCAGCTAGATGGACCGTCCCCTTCTTCACTCTCGCAGCTCCCTTGCCCACTTGCAGCAGCTGCTGCCAAAGAAAAAGGCTCCAGGGGTAACAGCCTCTGCTGGGCTGAACCTTCCCCTTGCCTCACGTCAAGCACCAGAAACTGTCCTCTGCACTCTGTTTTTCCCTTCTCCACCGCATCTACCACTGTCATCTCTGCATCTCCAAGCATGAAGCTAGCAGAATTGGTTCCAGGGAATACTGGAAGAGAAATAGGTAGCAGCACAAGTAGCCGCAGGTTGAACTTTCTGCTTCCGACTGCTAAAGTGAATCCGCAAACAAGCGAGTGCCACGCACGCTTCCTCTTGCAGCCTGGGCGATTCGCACAGCAGCCTGCTGCTCTGCCTTCGTTCTTATGCTCTTCGTAGCAGGTCGCGCTTTCGTTTAGCTGGAGACGAACAGTCGTCTGCTTCTCGCCCAGAGAGCACGGTGCTGGCAGCGAAAGCCTCCAGGCTGCTGCCTCTGCCCAAACACGCCTGGCCTCTGCACTTTCTCTCTCAGCGCTAGGTAGCAGCACATTCGGTCTGCGTGGTAGCCTGAATCTTAACGGAAAGCTTCTCAGCTAAGTCTCGCACAGAGAACAGTTTGAGGTCAACGAGCTTAGCCGGAGCTTACCCTCGACGCGTGCAAACCTGTATTTGCAGCACATCCTAGTGGTAGCCCTCTTTCCTTTCCAGCCTGCACAGCGCCGGCAGACGGCGGTGCTCTCTGCACCTGCCTTCTCACTTGCAAGTACCAGCGCCAAGCTTACAGCCTTGCAGGGAGCGAAGAGGCGGATAGGCGTCTCGCCCAGAAGAAGGTGCCAGGACCAAAAGATGGTCTTCCTTTCTGCTGCTCCTTGCCCGAATTGTGGTGCTGTGTTGAAAGTCTTGCCCAGCGAAAAGCTACTCCAGCAAGTGTTCCTCTCCAAACGCATTTCGCTGAGCGAGAGCTACACGGACAGTTTGCACTCGGTGAAACAGCAAGAAAATGCTTGTCCGTCGAGCTGAAGGAAAATCCCTGCACAGCACACTGTGGCTGCGTGCAGTGTTCACGCTGAAGAGCGGCAAAGCTCCAAGCCATGGCTGGGCTTCACTTCTGTCCAGAGCACAGAAGGCGAAGAACCAAGCAGCTGGGCACCGGGCTCATGTACTCAGGGGAGCCAATTTCAAATGTCCAGCCAAGAGCTGCTTCACAAGCACATGCAGCTGAGAATGCTCTGGCTGCTTCAGAAAGGAAGGCGCAGCCCTTGCACTCCTGGACACAAGCTGGCCAGCAGCAGGTTCCTAAACCTTCCGTGCTGCAGAGTGCATGCAGCTGGAGCACAGCCAGGAGGAGGCGTCCAGAAAGAAGGCGTTCTTCAAGTCCCCCCCTCCTCCAGGCAGCCTTGAAACTGAGCGCAACAAACTGCGCCTCGGGGAGCTTCTTCTTTCCTCAGCTAGATGGACCGTCCCCTTCTTCACTCTCGCAGCTCCCTTGCCCACTTGCAGCAGCTGCTGCCAAAGAAAAAGGCTCCAGGGGTAACAGCCTCTGCTGGGCTGAACCTTCCCCTTGCCTCACGTCAAGCACCAGAAACTGTCCTCTGCACTCTGTTTTTCCCTTCTCCACCGCATCTACCACTGTCATCTCTGCATCTCCAAGCATGAAGCTAGCAGAATTGGTTCCAGGGAATACTGGAAGAGAAATAGGTAGCAGCACAAGTAGCCGCAGGTTGAACTTTCTGCTTCCGACTGCTAAAGTGAATCCGCAAACAAGCGAGTGCCACGCACGCTTCCTCTTGCAGCCTGGGCGATTCGCACAGCAGCCTGCTGCTCTGCCTTCGTTCTTATGCTCTTCGTAGCAGGTCGCGCTTTCGTTTAGCTGGAGACGAACAGTCGTCTGCTTCTCGCCCAGAGAGCACGGTGCTGGCAGCGAAAGCCTCCAGGCTGCTGCCTCTGCCCAAACACGCCTGGCCTCTGCACTTTCTCTCTCAGCGCTAGGTAGCAGCACATTCGGTCTGCGTGGTAGCCTGAATCTTAACGGAAAGCTTCTCAGCTAAGTCTCGCACAGAGAACAGTTTGAGGTCAACGAGCTTAGCCGGAGCTTACCCTCGACGCGTGGAAACCTGTATTTGCAGCACATCCTAGTGGTAGCCCTCTTTCCTTTCCAGCCTGCACAGCGCGCCGGCAGACGGCGGTGCTCTCTGCACCTGCCTTCTCACTTGCAAGTACCAGCGCCAAGCTTACAGCCTTGCAGGGAGCGAAGAGGCGGATAGGCGTCTCGCCCAGAAGAAGGTGCCAGGACCAAAAGATGGTCTTCCTTTCTGCTGCTCCTTGCCCGAATTGTGGTGCTGTGTTGAAAGTCTTGCCCAGCGAAAAGCTACTCCAGCAAGTGTTCCTCTCCAAACGCATTTCGCTGAGCGAGAGCTACACGGACAGTTTGCACTCGGTGAAACAGCAAGAAAATGCTTGTCCGTCGAGCTGAAGGAAAATCCCTGCACAGCACACTGTGGCTGCGTGCAGTGTTCACGCTGAAGAGCGGCAAAGCTCCAAGCCATGGCTGGGCTTCACTTCTGTCCAGAGCACAGAAGGCGAAGAACCAAGCAGCTGGGCACCGGGCTCATGTACTCAGGGGAGCCAATTTCAAATGTCCAGCCAAGAGCTGCTTCACAAGCACATGCAGCTGAGAATGCTCTGGCTGCTTCAGAAAGGAAGGCGCAGCCCTTGCACTCCTGGACACAAGCTGGCCAGCAGCACGTTCCTAAACCTTCCGTGCTGCAGAGTGCATGCAGCTGGAGCACAGCCAGGAGGAGGCGTCCAGAAAGAAGGCGTTCTTCAAGTCCCCCCCTCCTCCAGGCAGCCTTGCAACTGAGCGCAACAAACTGCGCCTCGGGGAGCTTCTTCTTTCCTCAGCTAGATGGACCGTCCCCTTCTTCACTCTCGCAGCTCCCTTGCCCACTTGCAGCAGCTGCTGCCAAAGAAAAAGGCTCCAGGGGTAACAGCCTCTGCTGGGCTGAACCTTCCCCTTGCCTCACGTCAAGCACCAGAAACTGTCCTCTGCACTCTGTTTTTCCCTTCTCCACCGCATCTACCACTGTCATCTCTGCATCTCCAAGCATGAAGCTAGCAGAATTGGTTCCAGGGAATACTGGAAGAGAAATAGGTAGCAGCACAAGTAGCCGCAGGTTGAACTTTCTGCTTCCGACTGCTAAAGTGAATCCGCAAACAAGCGAGTGCCACGCACGCTTCCTCTTGCAGCCTGGGCGATTCGCACAGCAGCCTGCTGCTCTGCCTTCGTTCTTATGCTCTTCGTAGCAGGTCGCGCTTTCGTTTAGCTGGAGACGAACAGTCGTCTGCTTCTCGCCCAGAGAGCACGGTGCTGGCAGCGAAAGCCTCCAGGCTGCTGCCTCTGCCCAAACACGCCTGGCCTCTGCACTTTCTCTCTCAGCGCTAGGTAGCAGCACATTCGGTCTGCGTGGTAGCCTGAATCTTAACGGAAAGCTTCTCAGCTAAGTCTCGCACAGAGAACAGTTTGAGGTCAACGAGCTTAGCCGGAGCTTACCCTCGACGCGTGCAAACCTGTATTTGCAGCACATCCTAGTGGTAGCCCTCTTTCCTTTCCAGCCTGCACAGCGCCGGCAGACGGCGGTGCTCTCTGCACCTGCCTTCTCACTTGCAAGTACCAGCGCCAAGCTTACAGCCTTGCAGGGAGCGAAGAGGCGGATAGGCGTCTCGCCCAGAAGAAGGTGCCAGGACCAAAAGATGGTCTTCCTTTCTGCTGCTCCTTGCCCGAATTGTGGTGCTGTGTTGAAAGTCTTGCCCAGCGAAAAGCTACTCCAGCAAGTGTTCCTCTCCAAACGCATTTCGCTGAGCGAGAGCTACACGGACAGTTTGCACTCGGTGAAACAGCAAGAAAATGCTTGTCCGTCGAGCTGAAGGAAAATCCCTGCACAGCACACTGTGGCTGCGTGCAGTGTTCACGCTGAAGAGCGGCAAAGCTCCAAGCCATGGCTGGGCTTCACTTCTGTCCAGAGCACAGAAGGCGAAGAACCAAGCAGCTGGGCACCGGGCTCATGTACTCAGGGGAGCCAATTTCAAATGTCCAGCCAAGAGCTGCTTCACAAGCACATGCAGCTGAGAATGCTCTGGCTGCTTCAGAAAGGAAGGCGCAGCCCTTGCACTCCTGGACACAAGCTGGCCAGCAGCAGGTTCCTAAACCTTCCGTGCTGCAGAGTGCATGCAGCTGGAGCACAGCCAGGAGGAGGCGTCCAGAAAGAAGGCGTTCTTCAAGTCCCCCCCTCCTCCAGGCAGCCTTGAAACTGAGCACAACAAACTGCGCCTGGGGGAGCTTCTTCTTTCCTCAGCTAGATGGACCGTCCCCTTCTTCACTCTCGCAGCTCCCTTGCCCACTTGCAGCAGCTGCTGCCAAAGAAAAAGGCTCCAGGGGTAACAGCCTCTGCTGGGCTGAACCTTCCCCTTGCCTCACGTCAAGCACCAGAAACTGTCCTCTGCACTCTGTTTTTGCATTCTCCACCGCATCTACCACTGTCATCTCTGCATCGCCAAGCATGAAGCTAGCAGAATTGGTTCCAGGGAATACTGGAAGAGAAATAGGTAGCAGCACAAGTAGCCGCAGGTTGAACTTTCTGCTTCCGACTGCTAAAGTGAATCCGCAAACAAGCGAGTGCCACGCACGCTTCCTCTTGCAGCCTGGGCGATTCGCACAGCAGCCTGCTGCTCTGCCTTCGTTCTTATGCTCTTCGTAGCAGGTCGCGCTTTCGTTTAGCTGGAGACGAACAGTCGTCTGCTTCTCGCCCAGAGAGCACGGTGCTGGCAGCGAAAGCCTCCAGGCTGCTGCCTCTGCCCAAACACGCCTGGCCTCTGCACTTTCTCTCTCAGCGCTACGTAGCAGCACATTCGGTCTGCGTGGTAGCCTGAATCTTAACGGAAAGCTTCTCAGCTAAGTCTCGCACAGAGAACAGTTTGAGGTCAACGAGCTTAGCCGGAGCTTACCCTCGACGCGTGGAAACCTGTATTTGCAGCACATCCTAGTGGTAGCCCTCTTTCCTTTCCAGCCTGCACAGCGCCGGCAGACGGCGGTGCTCTCTGCACCTGCCTTCTCACTTGCAAGTACCAGCGCCAAGCTTACAGCCTTGCAGGGAGCGAAGAGGCGGATAGGCGTCTCGCCCAGAAGAAGGTGCCAGGACCAAAAGATGGTCTTCCTTTCTGCTGCTCCTTGCCCGAATTGTGGTGCTGTGTTGAAAGTCTTGCCCAGCGAAAAGCTACTCCAGCAAGTGTTTCTCTCCAAACGCATTTCGCTGAGCGAGAGCTACACGGACAGTTTGCACTCGGTGAAACAGCAAGAAAATGCTTGTCCGTCGAGCTGAAGGAAAATCCCTGCACAGCACACTGTGGCTGCGTGCAGTGTTCACGCTGAAGAGCGGCAAAGCTCCAAGCCATGGCTGGGCTTCACTTCTGTCCAGAGCACAGAAGGCGAAGAACCAAGCAGCTGGGCACCGGGCTCATGTACTCAGGGGAGCCAATTTCAAATGTCCAGCCAAGAGCTGCTTCACAAGCAGCTGCAGCGGAGAATGCTCTGGCTGCTTCAGAAAGGAAGGCGCAGCCCTTGCACTCCTGGACACAAGCTGGCCAGCAGCACGTTCCTAAACCTTCCGTGCTGCAGAGTGCATGCAGCTGGAGCACAGCCAGAAGGAGGCGTCCAGAAAGAAGGCGTTCTTCAAGTCCCCCCCTCCTCCAGGCAGCCTTGAAACTGAGCGCAACAAACTGCGCCTCGGGGAGCTTCTTCTTTCCTCAGCTAGATGGACCGTCCCCTTCTTCACTCTCGCAGCTCCCTTGCCCACTTGCAGCAGCTGCTGCCAAAGAAAAAGGCTCCAGGGGTAACAGCCTCTGCTGGGCTGAACCTTCCCCTTGCCTCACGTCAAGCACCAGAAACTGTCCTCTGCACTCTGTTTTTCCCTTCTCCACCGCATCTACCACTGTCATCTCTGCATCGCCAAGCATGAAGCTAGCAGAATTGGTTCCAGGGAATACTGGAAGAGAAATAGGTAGCAGCACAAGTAGCCGCAGGTTGAACTTTCTGCTTCCGACTGCTAAAGTGAATCCGCAAACAAGCGAGTGCCACGCACGCTTCCTCTTGCAGCCTGGGCGATTCGCACAGCAGCCTGCTGCTCTGCCTTCGTTCTTATGCTCTTCGTAGCAGGTCGCGCTTTCGTTTAGCTGGAGACGAACAGTCGTCTGCTTCTCGCCCAGAGAGCACGGTGCTGGCAGCGAAAGCCTCCAGGCTGCTGCCTCTGCCCAAACACGCCTGGCCTCTGCACTTTCTCTCTCAGCGCTAGGTAGCAGCACATTCGGTCTGCGTGGTAGCCTGAATCTTAACGGAAAGCTTCTCAGCTAAGTCTCGCACAGAGAACAGTTTGAGGTCAACGAGCTTAGCCGGAGCTTACCCTCGACGCGTGCAAACCTGTATTTGCAGCACATCCTAGTGGTAGCCCTCTTTCCTTTCCAGCCTGCACAACGCCGGCAGACGGCGGTGCTCTCTGCACCTGCCTTCTCACTTGCAAGTACCAGCGCCAAGCTTACAGCCTTGCAGGGAGCGAAGAGGCGGATAGGCGTCTCGCCCAGAAGAAGGTGCCAGGACCAAAAGATGGTCTTCCTTTCTGCTGCTCCTTGCCCGAATTGTGGTGCTGTGTTGAAAGTCTTGCCCAGCGAAAAGCTACTCCAGCAAGTGTTTCTCTCCAAACGCATTTCGCTGAGCGAGAGCTACACGGACAGTTTGCACTCGGTGAAACAGCAAGAAAATGCTTGTCCGTCGAGCTGAAGGAAAATCCCTGCACAGCACACTGTGGCTGCGTGCAGTGTTCACGCTGAAGAGCGGCAAAGCTCCAAGCCATGGCTGGGCTTCACTTCTGTCCAGAGCACAGAAGGCGAAGAACCAAGCAGCTGGGCACCGGGCTCATGTACTCAGGGGAGCCAATTTCAACTGTCCAGCCAAGAGCTGCTTCACAAGCACATGCAGCTGAGAATGCTCTGGCTGCTTCAGAAAGGAAGGCGCAGCCCTTGCACTCCTGGACACAAGCTGGCCAGCAGCAGGTTCCTAAACCTTCCGTGCTGCAGAGTGCATGCAGCTGGAGCACAGCCAGGAGGAGGCGTCCAGAAAGAAGGCGTTCTTCAAGTCCCCCCCTCCTCCAGGCAGCCTTGAAACTGAGCGCAACAAACTGCGCCTCGGGGAGCTTCTTCTTTCCTCAGCTAGATGGACCGTCCCCTTCTTCACTCTCGCAGCTCCCTTGCCCACTTGCAGCAGCTGCTGCCAAAGAAAAAGGCTCCAGGGGTAACAGCCTCTGCTGGGCTGAACCTTCCCCTTGCCTCACGTCAAGCACCAGAAACTGTCCTCTGCACTCTGTTTTTCCCTTCTCCACCGCATCTACCACTGTCATCTCTGCATCTCCAAGCATGAAGCTAGCAGAATTGGTTCCAGGGAATACTGGAAGAGAAATAGGTAGCAGCACAAGTAGCCGCAGGTTGAACTTTCTGCTTCCGACTGCTAAAGTGAATCCGCAAACAAGCGAGTGCCACGCACGCTTCCTCTTGCAGCCTGGGCGATTCGCACAGCAGCCTGCTGCTCTGCCTTCGTTCTTATGCTCTTCGTAGCAGGTCGCGCTTTCGTTTAGCTGGAGACGAACAGTCGTCTGCTTCTCGCCCAGAGAGCACGGTGCTGGCAGCGAAAGCCTCCAGGCTGCTGCCTCTGCCCAAACACGCCTGGCCTCTGCACTTTCTCTCTCAGCGCTAGGTAGCAGCACATTCGGTCTGCGTGGTAGCCTGAATCTTAACGGAAAGCTTCTCAGCTAAGTCTCGCACAGAGAACAGTTTGAGGTCAACGAGCTTAGCCGGAGCTTACCCTCGACGCGTGGAAACCTGTATTTGCAGCACATCCTAGTGGTAGCCCTCTTTCCTTTCCAGCCTGCACAGCGCCGGCAGACGGCGGTGCTCTCTGCACCTGCCTTCTCACTTGCAAGTACCAGCGCCAAGCTTACAGCCTTGCAGGGAGCGAAGAGGCGGATAGGCGTCTCGCCCAGAAGAACGTGCCAGGACCAAAAGATGGTCTTCCTTTCTGCTGCTCCTTGCCCGAATTGTGGTGCTGTGTTGAAAGTCTTGCCCAGCGAAAAGCTACTCCAGCAAGTGTTTCTCTCCAAACGCATTTCGCTGAGCGAGAGCTACACGGACAGTTTGCACTCGGTGAAACAGCAAGAAAATGCTTGTCCGTCGAGCTGAAGGAAAATCCCTGCACAGCACACTGTGGCTGCGTGCAGTGTTCACGCTGAAGAGCGGCAAAGCTCCAAGCCATGGCTGGGCTTCACTTCTGTCCAGAGCACAGAAGGCGAAGAACCAAGCAGCTGGGCACCGGGCTCATGTACTCAGGGGAGCCAATTTCAACTGTCCAGCCAAGAGCTGCTTCACAAGCACATGCAGCTGAGAATGCTCTGGCTGCTTCAGAAAGGAAGGCGCAGCCCTTGCACTCCTGGACACAAGCTGGCCAGCAGCACGTTCCTAAACCTTCCGTGCTGCAGAGTGCATGCAGCTGGAGCACAGCCAGAAGGAGGCGTCCAGAAAGAAGGCGTTCTTCAAGTCCCCCCCTCCTCCAGGCAGCCTTGAAACTGAGCGCAACAAACTGCGCCTCGGGGAGCTTCTTCTTTCCTCAGCTAGATGGACCGTCCCCTTCTTCACTCTCGCAGCTCCCTTGCCCACTTGCAGCAGCTGCTGCCAAAGAAAAAGGCTCCAGGGGTAACAGCCTCTGCTGGGCTGAACCTTCCCCTTGCCTCACGTCAAGCACCAGAAACTGTCCTCTGCACTCTGTTTTTCCCTTCTCCACCGCATCTACCACTGTCATCTCTGCATCGCCAAGCATGAAGCTAGCAGAATTGGTTCCAGGGAATACTGGAAGAGAAATAGGTAGCAGCACAAGTAGCCGCAGGTTGAACTTTCTGCTTCCGACTGCTAAAGTGAATCCGCAAACAAGCGAGTGCCACGCACGCTTCCTCTTGCAGCCTGGGCGATTCGCACAGCAGCCTGCTGCTCTGCCTTCGTTCTTATGCTCTTCGTAGCAGGTCGCGCTTTCGTTTAGCTGGAGACGAACAGTCGTCTGCTTCTCGCCCAGAGAGCACGGTGCTGGCAGCGAAAGCCTCCAGGCTGCTGCCTCTGCCCAAACACGCCTGGCCTCTGCACTTTCTCTCTCAGCGCTAGGTAGCAGCACATTCGGTCTGCGTGGTAGCCTGAATCTTAACGGAAAGCTTCTCAGCTAAGTCTCGCACAGAGAACAGTTTGAGGTCAACGAGCTTAGCCGGAGCTTACCCTCGACGCGTGGAAACCTGTATTTGCAGCACATCCTAGTGGTAGCCCTCTTTCCTTTCCAGCCTGCACAGCGCCGGCAGACGGCGGTGCTCTCTGCACCTGCCTTCTCACTTGCAAGTACCAGCGCCAAGCTTACAGCCTTGCAGGGAGCGAAGAGGCGGATAGGCGTCTCGCCCAGAAGAACGTGCCAGGACCAAAAGATGGTCTTCCTTTCTGCTGCTCCTTGCCCGAATTGTGGTGCTGTGTTGAAAGTCTTGCCCAGCGAAAAGCTACTCCAGCAAGTGTTTCTCTCCAAACGCATTTCGCTGAGCGAGAGCTACACGGACAGTTTGCACTCGGTGAAACAGCAAGAAAATGCTTGTCCGTCGAGCTGAAGGAAAATCCCTGCACAGCACACTGTGGCTGCGTGCAGTGTTCACGCTGAAGAGCGGCAAAGCTCCAAGCCATGGCTGGGCTTCACTTCTGTCCAGAGCACAGAAGGCGAAGAACCAAGCAGCTGGGCACCGGGCTCATGTACTCAGGGGAGCCAATTTCAACTGTCCAGCCAAGAGCTGCTTCACAAGCACATGCAGCTGAGAATGCTCTGGCTGCTTCAGAAAGGAAGGCGCAGCCCTTGCACTCCTGGACACAAGCTGGCCAGCAGCAGGTTCCTAAACCTTCCGTGCTGCAGAGTGCATGCAGCTGGAGCACAGCCAGGAGGAGGCGTCCAGAAAGAAGGCGTTCTTCAAGTCCCCCCCTCCTCCAGGCAGCCTTGAAACTGAGCGCAACAAACTGCGCCTCGGGGAGCTTCTTCTTTCCTCAGCTAGATGGACCGTCCCCTTCTTCACTCTCGCAGCTCCCTTGCCCACTTGCAGCAGCTGCTGCCAAAGAAAAAGGCTCCAGGGGTAACAGCCTCTGCTGGGCTGAACCTTCCCCTTGCCTCACGTCAAGCACCAGAAACTGTCCTCTGCACTCTGTTTTTCCCTTCTCCACCGCATCTACCACTGTCATCTCTGCATCTCCAAGCATGAAGCTAGCAGAATTGGTTCCAGGGAATACTGGAAGAGAAATAGGTAGCAGCACAAGTAGCCGCAGGTTGAACTTTCTGCTTCCGACTGCTAAAGTGAATCCGCAAACAAGCGAGTGCCACGCACGCTTCCTCTTGCAGCCTGGGCGATTCGCACAGCAGCCTGCTGCTCTGCCTTCGTTCTTATGCTCTTCGTAGCAGGTCGCGCTTTCGTTTAGCTGGAGACGAACAGTCGTCTGCTTCTCGCCCAGAGAGCACGGTGCTGGCAGCGAAAGCCTCCAGGCTGCTGCCTCTGCCCAAACACGCCTGGCCTCTGCACTTTCTCTCTCAGCGCTAGGTAGCAGCACATTCGGTCTGCGTGGTAGCCTGAATCTTAACGGAAAGCTTCTCAGCTAAGTCTCGCACAGAGAACAGTTTGAGGTCAACGAGCTTAGCCGGAGCTTACCCTCGACGCGTGCAAACCTGTATTTGCAGCACATCCTAGTGGTAGCCCTCTTTCCTTTCCAGCCTGCACAACGCCGGCAGACGGCGGTGCTCTCTGCACCTGCCTTCTCACTTGCAAGTACCAGCGCCAAGCTTACAGCCTTGCAGGGAGCGAAGAGGCGGATAGGCGTCTCGCCCAGAAGAACGTGCCAGGACCAAAAGATGGTCTTCCTTTCTGCTGCTCCTTGCCCGAATTGTGGTGCTGTGTTGAAAGTCTTGCCCAGCGAAAAGCTACTCCAGCAAGTGTTTCTCTCCTGACGCATTTCGCTGAGCGAGAGCTACACGGACAGTTTGCACTCGGTGAAACAGCAAGAAAATGCTTGTCCGTCGAGCTGAAGGAAAATCCCTGCACAGCACACTGTGGCTGCGTGCAGTGTTCACGCTGAAGAGCGGCAAAGCTCCAAGCCATGGCTGGGCTTCACTTCTGTCCAGAGCACAGAAGGCGAAGAACCAAGCAGCTGGGCACCGGGCTCATGTACTCAGGGGAGCCAATTTCAAATGTCCAGCCAAGAGCTGCTTCACAAGCAGCTGCAGCGGAGAATGCTCTGGCTGCTTCAGAAAGGAAGGCGCAGCCCTTGCACTCCTGGACACAAGCTGGCCAGCAGCAGGTTCCTAAACCTTCCGTGCTGCAGAGTGCATGCAGCTGGAGCACAGCCAGAAGGAGGCGTCCAGAAAGAAGGCGTTCTTCAAGTCCCCCCCTCCTCCAGGCAGCCTTGAAACTGAGCGCAACAAACTGCGCCTCGGGGAGCTTCTTCTTTCCTCAGCTAGATGGACCGTCCCCTTCTTCACTCTCGCAGCTCCCTTGCCCACTTGCAGCAGCTGCTGCCAAAGAAAAAGGCTCCAGGGGTAACAGCCTCTGCTGGGCTGAACCTTCCCCTTGCCTCACGTCAAGCACCAGAAACTGTCCTCTGCACTCTGTTTTTCCCTTCTCCACCGCATCTACCACTGTCATCTCTGCATCGCCAAGCATGAAGCTAGCAGAATTGGTTCCAGGGAATACTGGAAGAGAAATAGGTAGCAGCACAAGTAGCCGCAGGTTGAACTTTCTGCTTCCGACTGCTAAAGTGAATCCGCAAACAAGCGAGTGCCACGCACGCTTCCTCTTGCAGCCTGGGCGATTCGCACAGCAGCCTGCTGCTCTGCCTTCGTTCTTATGCTCTTCGTAGCAGGTCGCGCTTTCGTTTAGCTGGAGACGAACAGTCGTCTGCTTCTCGCCCAGAGAGCACGGTGCTGGCAGCGAAAGCCTCCAGGCTGCTGCCTCTGCCCAAACACGCCTGGCCTCTGCACTTTCTCTCTCAGCGCTAGGTAGCAGCACATTCGGTCTGCGTGGTAGCCTGAATCTTAACGGAAAGCTTCTCAGCTAAGTCTCGCACAGAGAACAGTTTGAGGTCAACGAGCTTAGCCGGAGCTTACCCTCGACGCGTGCAAACCTGTATTTGCAGCACATCCTAGTGGTAGCCCTCTTTCCTTTCCAGCCTGCACAACGCCGGCAGACGGCGGTGCTCTCTGCACCTGCCTTCTCACTTGCAAGTACCAGCGCCAAGCTTACAGCCTTGCAGGGAGCGAAGAGGCGGATAGGCGTCTCGCCCAGAAGAAGGTGCCAGGACCAAAAGATGGTCTTCCTTTCTGCTGCTCCTTGCCTGAATTGTGGTGCTGTGTTGAAAGTCTTGCCCAGCGAAAAGCTACTCCAGCAAGTGTTCCTCTCCAAACGCATTTCGCTGAGCGAGAGCTACACGGACAGTTTGCACTCGGTGAAACAGCAAGAAAATGCTTGTCCGTCGAGCTGAAGGAAAATCCCTGCACAGCACACTGTGGCTGCGTGCAGTGTTCACGCTGAAGAGCGGCAAAGCTCCAAGCCATGGCTGGGCTTCACTTCTGTCCAGAGCACAGAAGGCGAAGAACCAAGCAGCTGGGCACCGGGCTCATGTACTCAGGGGAGCCAATTTCAACTGTCCAGCCAAGAGCTGCTTCACAAGCACATGCAGCTGAGAATGCTCTGGCTGCTTCAGAAAGGAAGGCGCAGCCCTTGCACTCCTGGACACAAGCTGGCCAGCAGCAGGTTCCTAAACCTTCCGTGCTGCAGAGTGCATGCAGCTGGAGCACAGCCAGGAGGAGGCGTCCAGAAAGAAGGCGTTCTTCAAGTCCCCCCCTCCTCCAGGCAGCCTTGAAACTGAGCGCAACAAACTGCGCCTCGGGGAGCTTCTTCTTTCCTCAGCTAGATGGACCGTCCCCTTCTTCACTCTCGCAGCTCCCTTGCCCACTTGCAGCAGCTGCTGCCAAAGAAAAAGGCTCCAGGGGTAACAGCCTCTGCTGGGCTGAACCTTCCCCTTGCCTCACGTCAAGCACCAGAAACTGTCCTCTGCACTCTGTTTTTCCCTTCTCCACCGCATCTACCACTGTCATCTCTGCATCGCCAAGCATGAAGCTAGCAGAATTGGTTCCAGGGAATACTGGAAGAGAAATAGGTAGCAGCACAAGTAGCCGCAGGTTGAACTTTCTGCTTCCGACTGCTAAAGTGAATCCGCAAACAAGCGAGTGCCACGCACGCTTCCTCTTGCAGCCTGGGCGATTCGCACAGCAGCCTGCTGCTCTGCCTTCGTTCTTATGCTCTTCGTAGCAGGTCGCGCTTTCGTTTAGCTGGAGACGAACAGTCGTCTGCTTCTCGCCCAGAGAGCACGGTGCTGGCAGCGAAAGCCTCCAGGCTGCTGCCTCTGCCCAAACACGCCTGGCCTCTGCACTTTCTCTCTCAGCGCTAGGTAGCAGCACATTCGGTCTGCGTGGTAGCCTGAATCTTAACGGAAAGCTTCTCAGCTAAGTCTCGCACAGAGAACAGTTTGAGGTCAACGAGCTTAGCCGGAGCTTACCCTCGACGCGTGCAAACCTGTATTTGCAGCACATCCTAGTGGTAGCCCTCTTTCCTTTCCAGCCTGCACAGCGCCGGCAGACGGCGGTGCTCTCTGCACCTGCCTTCTCACTTGCAAGTACCAGCGCCAAGCTTACAGCCTTGCAGGGAGCGAAGAGGCGGATAGGCGTCTCGCCCAGAAGAAGGTGCCAGGACCAAAAGATGGTCTTCCTTTCTGCTGCTCCTTGCCCGAATTGTGGTGCTGTGTTGAAAGTCTTGCCCAGCGAAAAGCTACTCCAGCAAGTGTTCCTCTCCAAACGCATTTCGCTGAGCGAGAGCTACACGGACAGTTTGCACTCGGTGAAACAGCAAGAAAATGCTTGTCCGTCGAGCTGAAGGAAAATCCCTGCACAGCACACTGTGGCTGCGTGCAGTGTTCACGCTGAAGAGCGGCAAAGCTCCAAGCCATGGCTGGGCTTCACTTCTGTCCAGAGCACAGAAGGCGAAGAACCAAGCAGCTGGGCACCGGGCTCATGTACTCAGGGGAGCCAATTTCAACTGTCCAGCCAAGAGCTGCTTCACAAGCACATGCAGCTGAGAATGCTCTGGCTGCTTCAGAAAGGAAGGCGCAGCCCTTGCACTCCTGGACACAAGCTGGCCAGCAGCAGGTTCCTAAACCTTCCGTGCTGCAGAGTGCATGCAGCTGGAGCACAGCCAGGAGGAGGCGTCCAGAAAGAAGGCGTTCTTCAAGTCCCCCCCTCCTCCAGGCAGCCTTGAAACTGAGCGCAACAAACTGCGCCTCGGGGAGCTTCTTCTTTCCTCAGCTAGATGGACCGTCCCCTTCTTCACTCTCGCAGCTCCCTTGCCCACTTGCAGCAGCTGCTGCCAAAGAAAAAGGCTCCAGGGGTAACAGCCTCTGCTGGGCTGAACCTTCCCCTTGCCTCACGTCAAGCACCAGAAACTGTCCTCTGCACTCTGTTTTTCCCTTCTCCACCGCATCTACCACTGTCATCTCTGCATCTCCAAGCATGAAGCTAGCAGAATTGGTTCCAGGGAATACTGGAAGAGAAATAGGTAGCAGCACAAGTAGCCGCAGGTTGAACTTTCTGCTTCCGACTGCTAAAGTGAATCCGCAAACAAGCGAGTGCCACGCACGCTTCCTCTTGCAGCCTGGGCGATTCGCACAGCAGCCTGCTGCTCTGCCTTCGTTCTTATGCTCTTCGTAGCAGGTCGCGCTTTCGTTTAGCTGGAGACGAACAGTCGTCTGCTTCTCGCCCAGAGAGCACGGTGCTGGCAGCGAAAGCCTCCAGGCTGCTGCCTCTGCCCAAACACGCCTGGCCTCTGCACTTTCTCTCTCAGCGCTAGGTAGCAGCACATTCGGTCTGCGTGGTAGCCTGAATCTTAACGGAAAGCTTCTCAGCTAAGTCTCGCACAGAGAACAGTTTGAGGTCAACGAGCTTAGCCGGAGCTTACCCTCGACGCGTGGAAACCTGTATTTGCAGCACATCCTAGTGGTAGCCCTCTTTCCTTTCCAGCCTGCACAGCGCGCCGGCAGACGGCGGTGCTCTCTGCACCTGCCTTCTCACTTGCAAGTACCAGCGCCAAGCTTACAGCCTTGCAGGGAGCGAAGAGGCGGATAGGCGTCTCGCCCAGAAGAACGTGCCAGGACCAAAAGATGGTCTTCTTTTCTCCTGCTCCTTGCCCGAATTGTGGTGCTGTGTTGAAAGTCTTGCCCAGCGAAAAGCTACTCCAGCAAGTGTTTCTCTCCTGACGCATTTCGCTGAGCGAGAGCTACACGGACAGTTTGCACTCGGTGAAACAGCAAGAAAATGCTTGTCCGTCGAGCTGAAGGAAAATCCCTGCACAGCACACTGTGGCTGCGTGCAGTGTTCACGCTGAAGAGCGGCAAAGCTCCAAGCCATGGCTGGGCTTCACTTCTGTCCAGAGCACAGAAGGCGAAGAACCAAGCAGCTGGGCACCGGGCTCATGTACTCAGGGGAGCCAATTTCAAATGTCCAGCCAAGAGCTGCTTCACAAGCACATGCAGCTGAGAATGCTCTGGCTGCTTCAGAAAGGAAGGCGCAGCCCTTGCACTCCTGGACACAAGCTGGCCAGCAGCAGGTTCCTAAACCTTCCGTGCTGCAGAGTGCATGCAGCTGGAGCACAGCCAGGAGGAGGCGTCCAGAAAGAAGGCGTTCTTCAAGTCCCCCCCTCCTCCAGGCAGCCTTGAAACTGAGCACAACAAACTGCGCCTGGGGGAGCTTCTTCTTTCCTCAGCTAGATGGACCGTCCCCTTCTTCACTCTCGCAGCTCCCTTGCCCACTTGCAGCAGCTGCTGCCAAAGAAAAAGGCTCCAGGGGTAACAGCCTCTGCTGGGCTGAACCTTCCCCTTGCCTCACGTCAAGCACCAGAAACTGTCCTCTGCACTCTGTTTTTGCATTCTCCACCGCATCTACCACTGTCATCTCTGCATCGCCAAGCATGAAGCTAGCAGAATTGGTTCCAGGGAATACTGGAAGAGAAATAGGTAGCAGCACAAGTAGCCGCAGGTTGAACTTTCTGCTTCCGACTGCTAAAGTGAATCCGCAAACAAGCGAGTGCCACGCACGCTTCCTCTTGCAGCCTGGGCGATTCGCACAGCAGCCTGCTGCTCTGCCTTCGTTCTTATGCTCTTCGTAGCAGGTCGCGCTTTCGTTTAGCTGGAGACGAACAGTCGTCTGCTTCTCGCCCAGAGAGCACGGTGCTGGCAGCGAAAGCCTCCAGGCTGCTGCCTCTGCCCAAACACGCCTGGCCTCTGCACTTTCTCTCTCAGCGCTAGGTAGCAGCACATTCGGTCTGCGTGGTAGCCTGAATCTTAACGGAAAGCTTCTCAGCTAAGTCTCGCACAGAGAACAGTTTGAGGTCAACGAGCTTAGCCGGAGCTTACCCTCGACGCGTGCAAACCTGTATTTGCAGCACATCCTAGTGGTAGCCCTCTTTCCTTTCCAGCCTGCACAGCGCCGGCAGACGGCGGTGCTCTCTGCACCTGCCTTCTCCCTTGCAAGTACCAGCGCCAAGCTTACAGCCTTGCAGGGAGCGAAGAGGCGGATAGGCGTCTCGCCCAGAAGAAGGTGCCAGGACCAAAAGATGGTCTTCCTTTCTGCTGCTCCTTGCCCGAATTGTGGTGCTGTGTTGAAAGTCTTGCCCAGCGAAAAGCTACTCCAGCAAGTGTTCCTCTCCAAACGCATTTCGCTGAGCGAGAGCTACACGGACAGTTTGCACTCGGTGAAACAGCAAGAAAATGCTTGTCCGTCGAGCTGAAGGAAAATCCCTGCACAGCACACTGTGGCTGCGTGCAGTGTTCACGCTGAAGAGCGGCAAAGCTCCAAGCCATGGCTGGGCTTCACTTCTGTCCAGAGCACAGAAGGCGAAGAACCAAGCAGCTGGGCACCGGGCTCATGTACTCAGGGGAGCCAATTTCAACTGTCCAGCCAAGAGCTGCTTCACAAGCACATGCAGCTGAGAATGCTCTGGCTGCTTCAGAAAGGAAGGCGCAGCCCTTGCACTCCTGGACACAAGCTGGCCAGCAGCAGGTTCCTAAACCTTCCGTGCTGCAGAGTGCATGCAGCTGGAGCACAGCCAGGAGGAGGCGTCCAGAAAGAAGGCGTTCTTCAAGTCCCCCCCTCCTCCAGGCAGCCTTGAAACTGAGCGCAACAAACTGCGCCTCGGGGAGCTTCTTCTTTCCTCAGCTAGATGGACCGTCCCCTTCTTCACTCTCGCAGCTCCCTTGCCCACTTGCAGCAGCTGCTGCCAAAGAAAAAGGCTCCAGGGGTAACAGCCTCTGCTGGGCTGAACCTTCCCCTTGCCTCACGTCAAGCACCAGAAACTGTCCTCTGCACTCTGTTTTTCCCTTCTCCACCGCATCTACCACTGTCATCTCTGCATCGCCAAGCATGAAGCTAGCAGAATTGGTTCCAGGGAATACTGGAAGAGAAATAGGTAGCAGCACAAGTAGCCGCAGGTTGAACTTTCTGCTTCCGACTGCTAAAGTGAATCCGCAAACAAGCGAGTGCCACGCACGCTTCCTCTTGCAGCCTGGGCGATTCGCACAGCAGCCTGCTGCTCTGCCTTCGTTCTTATGCTCTTCGTAGCAGGTCGCGCTTTCGTTTAGCTGGAGACGAACAGTCGTCTGCTTCTCGCCCAGAGAGCACGGTGCTGGCAGCGAAAGCCTCCAGGCTGCTGCCTCTGCCCAAACACGCCTGGCCTCTGCACTTTCTCTCTCAGCGCTAGGTAGCAGCACATTCGGTCTGCGTGGTAGCCTGAATCTTAACGGAAAGCTTCTCAGCTAAGTCTCGCACAGAGAACAGTTTGAGGTCAACGAGCTTAGCCGGAGCTTACCCTCGACGCGTGGAAACCTGTATTTGCAGCACATCCTAGTGGTAGCCCTCTTTCCTTTCCAGCCTGCACAGCGCGCCGGCAGACGGCGGTGCTCTCTGCACCTGCCTTCTCACTTGCAAGTACCAGCGCCAAGCTTACAGCCTTGCAGGGAGCGAAGAGGCGGATAGGCGTCTCGCCCAGAAGAACGTGCCAGGACCAAAAGATGGTCTTCTTTTCTCCTGCTCCTTGCCCGAATTGTGGTGCTGTGTTGAAAGTCTTGCCCAGCGAAAAGCTACTCCAGCAAGTGTTTCTCTCCAAACGCATTTCGCTGAGCGAGAGCTACACGGACAGTTTGCACTCGGTGAAACAGCAAGAAAATGCTTGTCCGTCGAGCTGAAGGAAAATCCCTGCACAGCACACTGTGGCTGCGTGCAGTGTTCACGCTGAAGAGCGGCAAAGCTCCAAGCCATGGCTGGGCTTCACTTCTGTCCAGAGCACAGAAGGCGAAGAACCAAGCAGCTGGGCACCGGGCTCATGTACTCAGGGGAGCCAATTTCAAATGTCCAGCCAAGAGCTGCTTCACAAGCACATGCAGCTGAGAATGCTCTGGCTGCTTCAGAAAGGAAGGCGCAGCCCTTGCACTCCTGGACACAAGCTGGCCAGCAGCAGGTTCCTAAACCTTCCGTGCTGCAGAGTGCATGCAGCTGGAGCACAGCCAGGAGGAGGCGTCCAGAAAGAAGGCGTTCTTCAAGTCCCCCCCTCCTCCAGGCAGCCTTGAAACTGAGCACAACAAACTGCGCCTGGGGGAGCTTCTTCTTTCCTCAGCTAGATGGACCGTCCCCTTCTTCACTCTCGCAGCTCCCTTGCCCACTTGCAGCAGCTGCTGCCAAAGAAAAAGGCTCCAGGGGTAACAGCCTCTGCTGGGCTGAACCTTCCCCTTGCCTCACGTCAAGCACCAGAAACTGTCCTCTGCACTCTGTTTTTGCATTCTCCACCGCATCTACCACTGTCATCTCTGCATCGCCAAGCATGAAGCTAGCAGAATTGGTTCCAGGGAATACTGGAAGAGAAATAGGTAGCAGCACAAGTAGCCGCAGGTTGAACTTTCTGCTTCCGACTGCTAAAGTGAATCCGCAAACAAGCGAGTGCCACGCACGCTTCCTCTTGCAGCCTGGGCGATTCGCACAGCAGCCTGCTGCTCTGCCTTCGTTCTTATGCTCTTCGTAGCAGGTCGCGCTTTCGTTTAGCTGGAGACGAACAGTCGTCTGCTTCTCGCCCAGAGAGCACGGTGCTGGCAGCGAAAGCCTCCAGGCTGCTGCCTCTGCCCAAACACGCCTGGCCTCTGCACTTTCTCTCTCAGCGCTAGGTAGCAGCACATTCGGTCTGCGTGGTAGCCTGAATCTTAACGGAAAGCTTCTCAGCTAAGTCTCGCACAGAGAACAGTTTGAGGTCAACGAGCTTAGCCGGAGCTTACCCTCGACGCGTGCAAACCTGTATTTGCAGCACATCCTAGTGGTAGCCCTCTTTCCTTTCCAGCCTGCACAGCGCCGGCAGACGGCGGTGCTCTCTGCACCTGCCTTCTCCCTTGCAAGTACCAGCGCCAAGCTTACAGCCTTGCAGGGAGCGAAGAGGCGGATAGGCGTCTCGCCCAGAAGAAGGTGCCAGGACCAAAAGATGGTCTTCCTTTCTGCTGCTCCTTGCCCGAATTGTGGTGCTGTGTTGAAAGTCTTGCCCAGCGAAAAGCTACTCCAGCAAGTGTTCCTCTCCAAACGCATTTCGCTGAGCGAGAGCTACACGGACAGTTTGCACTCGGTGAAACAGCAAGAAAATGCTTGTCCGTCGAGCTGAAGGAAAATCCCTGCACAGCACATTGTGGCTGCGTGCAGTGTTCACGCTGAAGAGCGGCAAAGCTCCAAGCCATGGCTGGGCTTCACTTCTGTCCAGAGCACAGAAGGCGAAGAACCAAGCAGCTGGGCACCGGGCTCATGTACTCAGGGGAGCCAATTTCAAATGTCCAGCCAAGAGCTGCTTCACAAGCACATGCAGCTGAGAATGCTCTGGCTGCTTCAGAAAGGAAGGCGCAGCCCTTGCACTCCTGGACACAAGCTGGCCAGCAGCACGTTCCTAAACCTTCCGTGCTGCAGAGTGCATGCAGCTGGAGCACAGCCAGAAGGAGGCGTCCAGAAAGAAGGCGTTCTTCAAGTCCCCCCCTCCTCCAGGCAGCCTTGAAACTGAGCACAACAAACTGCGCCTCGGGGAGCTTCTTCTTTCCTCAGCTAGATGGACCGTCCCCTTCTTCACTCTCGCAGCTCCCTTGCCCACTTGCAGCAGCTGCTGCCAAAGAAAAAGGCTCCAGGGGTAACAGCCTCTGCTGGGCTGAACCTTCCCCTTGCCTCACGTCAAGCACCAGAAACTGTCCTCTGCACTCTGTTTTTCCCTTCTCCACCGCATCTACCACTGTCATCTCTGCATCGCCAAGCATGAAGCTAGCAGAATTGGTTCCAGGGAATACTGGAAGAGAAATAGGTAGCAGCACAAGTAGCCGCAGGTTGAACTTTCTGCTTCCGACTGCTAAAGTGAATCCGCAAACAAGCGAGTGCCACGCACGCTTCCTCTTGCAGCCTGGGCGATTCGCACAGCAGCCTGCTGCTCTGCCTTCGTTCTTATGCTCTTCGTAGCAGGTCGCGCTTTCGTTTAGCTGGAGACGAACAGTCGTCTGCTTCTCGCCCAGAGAGCACGGTGCTGGCAGCGAAAGCCTCCAGGCTGCTGCCTCTGCCCAAACACGCCTGGCCTCTGCACTTTCTCTCTCAGCGCTAGGTAGCAGCACATTCGGTCTGCGTGGTAGCCTGAATCTTAACGGAAAGCTTCTCAGCTAAGTCTCGCACAGAGAACAGTTTGAGGTCAACGAGCTTAGCCGGAGCTTACCCTCGACGCGTGCAAACCTGTATTTGCAGCACATCCTAGTGGTAGCCCTCTTTCCTTTCCAGCCTGCACAGCGCCGGCAGACGGCGGTGCTCTCTGCACCTGCCTTCTCACTTGCAAGTACCAGCGCCAAGCTTACAGCCTTGCAGGGAGCGAAGAGGCGGATAGGCGTCTCGCCCAGAAGAAGGTGCCAGGACCAAAAGATGGTCTTCCTTTCTGCTGCTCCTTGCCCGAATTGTGGTGCTGTGTTGAAAGTCTTGCCCAGCGAAAAGCTACTCCAGCAAGTGTTTCTCTCCAAACGCATTTCGCTGAGCGAGAGCTACACGGACAGTTTGCACTCGGTGAAACAGCAAGAAAATGCTTGTCCGTCGAGCTGAAGGAAAATCCCTGCACAGCACACTGTGGCTGCGTGCAGTGTTCACGCTGAAGAGCGGCAAAGCTCCAAGCCATGGCTGGGCTTCACTTCTGTCCAGAGCACAGAAGGCGAAGAACCAAGCAGCTGGGCACCGGGCTCATGTACTCAGGGGAGCCAATTTCAAATGTCCAGCCAAGAGCTGCTTCACAAGCAGCTGCAGCGGAGAATGCTCTGGCTGCTTCAGAAAGGAAGGCGCAGCCCTTGCACTCCTGGACACAAGCTGGCCAGCAGCAGGTTCCTAAACCTTCCGTGCTGCAGAGTGCATGCAGCTGGAGCACAGCCAGAAGGAGGCGTCCAGAAAGAAGGCGTTCTTCAAGTCCCCCCCTCCTCCAGGCAGCCTTGAAACTGAGCACAACAAACTGCGCCTCGGGGAGCTTCTTCTTTCCTCAGCTAGATGGACCGTCCCCTTCTTCACTCTCGCAGCTCCCTTGCCCACTTGCAGCAGCTGCTGCCAAAGAAAAAGGCTCCAGGGGTAACAGCCTCTGCTGGGCTGAACCTTCCCCTTGCCTCACGTCAAGCACCAGAAACTGTCCTCTGCACTCTGTTTTTCCCTTCTCCACCGCATCTACCACTGTCATCTCTGCATCGCCAAGCATGAAGCTAGCAGAATTGGTTCCAGGGAATACTGGAAGAGAAATAGGTAGCAGCACAAGTAGCCGCAGGTTGAACTTTCTGCTTCCGACTGCTAAAGTGAATCCGCAAACAAGCGAGTGCCACGCACGCTTCCTCTTGCAGCCTGGGCGATTCGCACAGCAGCCTGCTGCTCTGCCTTCGTTCTTATGCTCTTCGTAGCAGGTCGCGCTTTCGTTTAGCTGGAGACGAACAGTCGTCTGCTTCTCGCCCAGAGAGCACGGTGCTGGCAGCGAAAGCCTCCAGGCTGCTGCCTCTGCCCAAACACGCCTGGCCTCTGCACTTTCTCTCTCAGCGCTAGGTAGCAGCACATTCGGTCTGCGTGGTAGCCTGAATCTTAACGGAAAGCTTCTCAGCTAAGTCTCGCACAGAGAACAGTTTGAGGTCAACGAGCTTAGCCGGAGCTTACCCTCGACGCGTGGAAACCTGTATTTGCAGCACATCCTAGTGGTAGCCCTCTTTCCTTTCCAGCCTGCACAGCGCCGGCAGACGGCGGTGCTCTCTGCACCTGCCTTCTCCCTTGCAAGTACCAGCGCCAAGCTTACAGCCTTGCAGGGAGCGAAGAGGCGGATAGGCGTCTCGCCCAGAAGAAGGTGCCAGGACCAAAAGATGGTCTTCCTTTCTCCTGCTCCTTGCCCGAATTGTGGTGCTGTGTTGAAAGTCTTGCCCAGCGAAAAGCTACTCCAGCAAGTGTTTCTCTCCAAACGCATTTCGCTGAGCGAGAGCTACACGGACAGTTTGCACTCGGTGAAACAGCAAGAAAATGCTTGTCCGTCGAGCTGAAGGAAAATCCCTGCACAGCACACTGTGGCTGCGTGCAGTGTTCACGCTGAAGAGCGGCAAAGCTCCAAGCCATGGCTGGGCTTCACTTCTGTCCAGAGCACAGAAGGCGAAGAACCAAGCAGCTGGGCACCGGGCTCATGTACTCAGGGGAGCCAATTTCAAATGTCCAGCCAAGAGCTGCTTCACAAGCACATGCAGCTGAGAATGCTCTGGCTGCTTCAGAAAGGAAGGCGCAGCCCTTGCACTCCTGGACACAAGCTGGCCAGCAGCAGGTTCCTAAACCTTCCGTGCTGCAGAGTGCATGCAGCTGGAGCACAGCCAGGAGGAGGCGTCCAGAAAGAAGGCGTTCTTCAAGTCCCCCCCTCCTCCAGGCAGCCTTGAAACTGAGCACAACAAACTGCGCCTCGGGGAGCTTCTTCTTTCCTCAGCTAGATGGACCGTCCTCTTCTTCACTCTCGCAGCTCCCTTGCCCACTTGCAGCAGCTGCTGCCAAAGAAAAAGGCTCCAGGGGTAACAGCCTCTGCTGGGCTGAACCTTCCCCTTGCCTCACGTCAAGCACCAGAAACTGTCCTCTGCACTCTGTTTTTCCCTTCTCCACCGCATCTACCACTGTCATCTCTGCATCGCCAAGCATGAAGCTAGCAGAATTGGTTCCAGGGAATACTGGAAGAGAAATAGGTAGCAGCACAAGTAGCCGCAGGTTGAACTTTCTGCTTCCGACTGCTAAAGTGAATCCGCAAACAAGCGAGTGCCACGCACGCTTCCTCTTGCAGCCTGGGCGATTCGCACAGCAGCCTGCTGCTCTGCCTTCGTTCTTATGCTCTTCGTAGCAGGTCGCGCTTTCGTTTAGCTGGAGACGAACAGTCGTCTGCTTCTCGCCCAGAGAGCACGGTGCTGGCAGCGAAAGCCTCCAGGCTGCTGCCTCTGCCCAAACACGCCTGGCCTCTGCACTTTCTCTCTCAGCGCTAGGTAGCAGCACATTCGGTCTGCGTGGTAGCCTGAATCTTAACGGAAAGCTTCTCAGCTAAGTCTCGCACAGAGAACAGTTTGAGGTCAACGAGCTTAGCCGGAGCTTACCCTCGACGCGTGGAAACCTGTATTTGCAGCACATCCTAGTGGTAGCCCTCTTTCCTTTCCAGCCTGCACAGCGCCGGCAGACGGCGGTGCTCTCTGCACCTGCCTTCTCCCTTGCAAGTACCAGCGCCAAGCTTACAGCCTTGCAGGGAGCGAAGAGGCGGATAGGCGTCTCGCCCAGAAGAACGTGCCAGGACCAAAAGATGGTCTTCCTTTCTGCTGCTCCTTGCCCGAATTGTGGTGCTGTGTTGAAAGTCTTGCCCAGCGAAAAGCTACTCCAGCAAGTGTTCCTCTCCAAACGCATTTCGCTGAGCGAGAGCTACACGGACAGTTTGCACTCGGTGAAACAGCAAGAAAATGCTTGTCCGTCGAGCTGAAGGAAAATCCCTGCACAGCACACTGTGGCTGCGTGCAGTGTTCACGCTGAAGAGCGGCAAAGCTCCAAGCCATGGCTGGGCTTCACTTCTGTCCAGAGCACAGAAGGCGAAGAACCAAGCAGCTGGGCACCGGGCTCATGTACTCAGGGGAGCCAATTTCAAATGTCCAGCCAAGAGCTGCTTCACAAGCACATGCAGCTGAGAATGCTCTGGCTGCTTCAGAAAGGAAGGCGCAGCCCTTGCACTCCTGGACACAAGCTGGCCAGCAGCAGGTTCCTAAACCTTCCGTGCTGCAGAGTGCATGCAGCTGGAGCACAGCCAGGAGGAGGCGTCCAGAAAGAAGGCGTTCTTCAAGTCCCCCCCTCCTCCAGGCAGCCTTGAAACTGAGCGCAACAAACTGCGCCTCGGGGAGCTTCTTCTTTCCTCAGCTAGATGGACCGTCCCCTTCTTCACTCTCGCAGCTCCCTTGCCCACTTGCAGCAGCTGCTGCCAAAGAAAAAGGCTCCAGGGGTAACAGCCTCTGCTGGGCTGAACCTTCCCCTTGCCTCACGTCAAGCACCAGAAACTGTCCTCTGCACTCTGTTTTTCCCTTCTCCACCGCATCTACCACTGTCATCTCTGCATCTCCAAGCATGAAGCTAGCAGAATTGGTTCCAGGGAATACTGGAAGAGAAATAGGTAGCAGCACAAGTAGCCGCAGGTTGAACTTTCTGCTTCCGACTGCTAAAGTGAATCCGCAAACAAGCGAGTGCCACGCACGCTTCCTCTTGCAGCCTGGGCGATTCGCACAGCAGCCTGCTGCTCTGCCTTCGTTCTTATGCTCTTCGTAGCAGGTCGCGCTTTCGTTTAGCTGGAGACGAACAGTCGTCTGCTTCTCGCCCAGAGAGCACGGTGCTGGCAGCGAAAGCCTCCAGGCTGCTGCCTCTGCCCAAACACGCCTGGCCTCTGCACTTTCTCTCTCAGCGCTAGGTAGCAGCACATTCGGTCTGCGTGGTAGCCTGAATCTTAACGGAAAGCTTCTCAGCTAAGTCTCGCACAGAGAACAGTTTGAGGTCAACGAGCTTAGCCGGAGCTTACCCTCGACGCGTGGAAACCTGTATTTGCAGCACATCCTAGTGGTAGCCCTCTTTCCTTTCCAGCCTGCACAGCGCCGGCAGACGGCGGTGCTCTCTGCACCTGCCTTCTCACTTGCAAGTACCAGCGCCAAGCTTACAGCCTTGCAGGGAGCGAAGAGGCGGATAGGCGTCTCGCCCAGAAGAACGTGCCAGGACCAAAAGATGGTCTTCCTTTCTGCTGCTCCTTGCCCGAATTGTGGTGCTGTGTTGAAAGTCTTGCCCAGCGAAAAGCTACTCCAGCAAGTGTTCCTCTCCAAACGCATTTCGCTGAGCGAGAGCTACACGGACAGTTTGCACTCGGTGAAACAGCAAGAAAATGCTTGTCCGTCGAGCTGAAGGAAAATCCCTGCACAGCACACTGTGGCTGCGTGCAGTGTTCACGCTGAAGAGCGGCAAAGCTCCAAGCCATGGCTGGGCTTCACTTCTGTCCAGAGCACAGAAGGCGAAGAACCAAGCAGCTGGGCACCGGGCTCATGTACTCAGGGGAGCCAATTTCAAATGTCCAGCCAAGAGCTGCTTCACAAGCAGCTGCAGCGGAGAATGCTCTGGCTGCTTCAGAAAGGAAGGCGCAGCCCTTGCACTCCTGGACACAAGCTGGCCAGCAGCAGGTTCCTAAACCTTCCGTGCTGCAGAGTGCATGCAGCTGGAGCACAGCCAGAAGGAGGCGTCCAGAAAGAAGGCGTTCTTCAAGTCCCCCCCTCCTCCAGGCAGCCTTGAAACTGAGCGCAACAAACTGCGCCTCGGGGAGCTTCTTCTTTCCTCAGCTAGATGGACCGTCCCCTTCTTCACTCTCGCAGCTCCCTTGCCCACTTGCAGCAGCTGCTGCCAAAGAAAAAGGCTCCAGGGGTAACAGCCTCTGCTGGGCTGAACCTTCCCCTTGCCTCACGTCAAGCACCAGAAACTGTCCTCTGCACTCTGTTTTTCCCTTCTCCACCGCATCTACCACTGTCATCTCTGCATCGCCAAGCATGAAGCTAGCAGAATTGGTTCCAGGGAATACTGGAAGAGAAATAGGTAGCAGCACAAGTAGCCGCAGGTTGAACTTTCTGCTTCCGACTGCTAAAGTGAATCCGCAAACAAGCGAGTGCCACGCACGCTTCCTCTTGCAGCCTGGGCGATTCGCACAGCAGCCTGCTGCTCTGCCTTCGTTCTTATGCTCTTCGTAGCAGGTCGCGCTTTCGTTTAGCTGGAGACGAACAGTCGTCTGCTTCTCGCCCAGAGAGCACGGTGCTGGCAGCGAAAGCCTCCAGGCTGCTGCCTCTGCCCAAACACGCCTGGCCTCTGCACTTTCTCTCTCAGCGCTAGGTAGCAGCACATTCGGTCTGCGTGGTAGCCTGAATCTTAACGGAAAGCTTCTCAGCTAAGTCTCGCACAGAGAACAGTTTGAGGTCAACGAGCTTAGCCGGAGCTTACCCTCGACGCGTGCAAACCTGTATTTGCAGCACATCCTAGTGGTAGCCCTCTTTCCTTTCCAGCCTGCACAACGCCGGCAGACGGCGGTGCTCTCTGCACCTGCCTTCTCACTTGCAAGTACCAGCGCCAAGCTTACAGCCTTGCAGGGAGCGAAGAGGCGGATAGGCGTCTCGCCCAGAAGAAGGTGCCAGGACCAAAAGATGGTCTTCCTTTCTGCTGCTCCTTGCCCGAATTGTGGTGCTGTGTTGAAAGTCTTGCCCAGCGAAAAGCTACTCCAGCAAGTGTTTCTCTCCAAACGCATTTCGCTGAGCGAGAGCTACACGGACAGTTTGCACTCGGTGAAACAGCAAGAAAATGCTTGTCCGTCGAGCTGAAGGAAAATCCCTGCACAGCACACTGTGGCTGCGTGCAGTGTTCACGCTGAAGAGCGGCAAAGCTCCAAGCCATGGCTGGGCTTCACTTCTGTCCAGAGCACAGAAGGCGAAGAACCAAGCAGCTGGGCACCGGGCTCATGTACTCAGGGGAGCCAATTTCAACTGTCCAGCCAAGAGCTGCTTCACAAGCACATGCAGCTGAGAATGCTCTGGCTGCTTCAGAAAGGAAGGCGCAGCCCTTGCACTCCTGGACACAAGCTGGCCAGCAGCACGTTCCTAAACCTTCCGTGCTGCAGAGTGCATGCAGCTGGAGCACAGCCAGAAGGAGGCGTCCAGAAAGAAGGCGTTCTTCAAGTCCCCCCCTCCTCCAGGCAGCCTTGAAACTGAGCACAACAAACTGCGCCTCGGGGAGCTTCTTCTTTCCTCAGCTAGATGGACCGTCCCCTTCTTCACTCTCGCAGCTCCCTTGCCCACTTGCAGCAGCTGCTGCCAAAGAAAAAGGCTCCAGGGGTAACAGCCTCTGCTGGGCTGAACCTTCCCCTTGCCTCACGTCAAGCACCAGAAACTGTCCTCTGCACTCTGTTTTTCCCTTCTCCACCGCATCTACCACTGTCACCTCTGCATCTCCAAGCATGAAGCTAGCAGAATTGGTTCCAGGGAATACTGGAAGAGAAATAGGTAGCAGCACAAGTAGCCGCAGGTTGAACTTTCTGCTTCCGACTGCTAAAGTGAATCCGCAAACAAGCGAGTGCCACGCACGCTTCCTCTTGCAGCCTGGGCGATTCGCACAGCAGCCTGCTGCTCTGCCTTCGTTCTTATGCTCTTCGTAGCAGGTCGCGCTTTCGTTTAGCTGGAGACGAACAGTCGTCTGCTTCTCGCCCAGAGAGCACGGTGCTGGCAGCGAAAGCCTCCAGGCTGCTGCCTCTGCCCAAACACGCCTGGCCTCTGCACTTTCTCTCTCAGCGCTAGGTAGCAGCACATTCGGTCTGCGTGGTAGCCTGAATCTTAACGGAAAGCTTCTCAGCTAAGTCTCGCACAGAGAACAGTTTGAGGTCAACGAGCTTAGCCGGAGCTTACCCTCGACGCGTGCAAACCTGTATTTGCAGCACATCCTAGTGGTAGCCCTCTTTCCTTTCCAGCCTGCACAGCGCCGGCAGACGGCGGTGCTCTCTGCACCTGCCTTCTCCCTTGCAAGTACCAGCGCCAAGCTTACAGCCTTGCAGGGAGCGAAGAGGCGGATAGGCGTGTCGCCCAGAAGAAGGTGCCAGGACCAAAAGATGGTCTTCCTTTCTGCTGCTCCTTGCCCGAATTGTGGTGCTGTGTTGAAAGTCTTGCCCAGCGAAAAGCTACTCCAGCAAGTGTTTCTCTCCAAACGCATTTCGCTGAGCGAGAGCTACACGGACAGTTTGCACTCGGTGAAACAGCAAGAAAATGCTTGTCCGTCGAGCTGAAGGAAAATCCCTGCACAGCACACTGTGGCTGCGTGCAGTGTTCACGCTGAAGAGCGGCAAAGCTCCAAGCCATGGCTGGGCTTCACTTCTGTCCAGAGCACAGAAGGCGAAGAACCAAGCAGCTGGGCACCGGGCTCATGTACTCAGGGGAGCCAATTTCAAATGTCCAGCCAAGAGCTGCTTCACAAGCACATGCAGCTGAGAATGCTCTGGCTGCTTCAGAAAGGAAGGCGCAGCCCTTGCACTCCTGGACACAAGCTGGCCAGCAGCACGTTCCTAAACCTTCCGTGCTGCAGAGTGCATGCAGCTGGAGCACAGCCAGAAGGAGGCGTCCAGAAAGAAGGCGTTCTTCAAGTCCCCCCCTCCTCCAGGCAGCCTTGAAACTGAGCACAACAAACTGCGCCTCGGGGAGCTTCTTCTTTCCTCAGCTAGATGGACCGTCCCCTTCTTCACTCTCGCAGCTCCCTTGCCCACTTGCAGCAGCTGCTGCCAAAGAAAAAGGCTCCAGGGGTAACAGCCTCTGCTGGGCTGAACCTTCCCCTTGCCTCACGTCAAGCACCAGAAACTGTCCTCTGCACTCTGTTTTTCCCTTCTCCACCGCATCTACCACTGTCACCTCTGCATCTCCAAGCATGAAGCTAGCAGAATTGGTTCCAGGGAATACTGGAAGAGAAATAGGTAGCAGCACAAGTAGCCGCAGGTTGAACTTTCTGCTTCCGACTGCTAAAGTGAATCCGCAAACAAGCGAGTGCCACGCACGCTTCCTCTTGCAGCCTGGGCGATTCGCACAGCAGCCTGCTGCTCTGCCTTCGTTCTTATGCTCTTCGTAGCAGGTCGCGCTTTCGTTTAGCTGGAGACGAACAGTCGTCTGCTTCTCGCCCAGAGAGCACGGTGCTGGCAGCGAAAGCCTCCAGGCTGCTGCCTCTGCCCAAACACGCCTGGCCTCTGCACTTTCTCTCTCAGCGCTAGGTAGCAGCACATTCGGTCTGCGTGGTAGCCTGAATCTTAACGGAAAGCTTCTCAGCTAAGTCTCGCACAGAGAATAGTTTGAGGTCAACGAGCTTAGCCGGAGCTTACCCTCGACGCGTGCAAACCTGTATTTGCAGCACATCCTAGTGGTAGCCCTCTTTCCTTTCCAGCCTGCACAGCGCCGGCAGACGGCGGTGCTCTCTGCACCTGCCTTCTCCCTTGCAAGTACCAGCGCCAAGCTTACAGCCTTGCAGGGAGCGAAGAGGCGGATAGGCGTGTCGCCCAGAAGAAGGTGCCAGGACCAAAAGATGGTCTTCCTTTCTGCTGCTCCTTGCCCGAATTGTGGTGCTGTGTTGAAAGTCTTGCCCAGCGAAAAGCTACTCCAGCAAGTGTTTCTCTCCAAACGCATTTCGCTGAGCGAGAGCTACACGGACAGTTTGCACTCGGTGAAACAGCAAGAAAATGCTTGTCCGTCGAGCTGAAGGAAAATCCCTGCACAGCACACTGTGGCTGCGTGCAGTGTTCACGCTGAAGAGCGGCAAAGCTCCAAGCCATGGCTGGGCTTCACTTCTGTCCAGAGCACAGAAGGCGAAGAACCAAGCAGCTGGGCACCGGGCTCATGTACTCAGGGGAGCCAATTTCAAATGTCCAGCCAAGAGCTGCTTCACAAGCACATGCAGCTGAGAATGCTCTGGCTGCTTCAGAAAGGAAGGCGCAGCCCTTGCACTCCTGGACACAAGCTGGCCAGCAGCACGTTCCTAAACCTTCCGTGCTGCAGAGTGCATGCAGCTGGAGCACAGCCAGAAGGAGGCGTCCAGAAAGAAGGCGTTCTTCAAGTCCCCCCCTCCTCCAGGCAGCCTTGAAACTGAGCACAACAAACTGCGCCTCGGGGAGCTTCTTCTTTCCTCAGCTAGATGGACCGTCCCCTTCTTCACTCTCGCAGCTCCCTTGCCCACTTGCAGCAGCTGCTGCCAAAGAAAAAGGCTCCAGGGGTAACAGCCTCTGCTGGGCTGAACCTTCCCCTTGCCTCACGTCAAGCACCAGAAACTGTCCTCTGCACTCTGTTTTTCCCTTCTCCACCGCATCTACCACTGTCATCTCTGCATCGCCAAGCATGAAGCTAGCAGAATTGGTTCCAGGGAATACTGGAAGAGAAATAGGTAGCAGCACAAGTAGCCGCAGGTTGAACTTTCTGCTTCCGACTGCTAAAGTGAATCCGCAAACAAGCGAGTGCCACGCACGCTTCCTCTTGCAGCCTGGGCGATTCGCACAGCAGCCTGCTGCTCTGCCTTCGTTCTTATGCTCTTCGTAGCAGGTCGCGCTTTCGTTTAGCTGGAGACGAACAGTCGTCTGCTTCTCGCCCAGAGAGCACGGTGCTGGCAGCGAAAGCCTCCAGGCTGCTGCCTCTGCCCAAACACGCCTGGCCTCTGCACTTTCTCTCTCAGCGCTAGGTAGCAGCACATTCGGTCTGCGTGGTAGCCTGAATCTTAACGGAAAGCTTCTCAGCTAAGTCTCGCACAGAGAACAGGTTGAGGTCAACGAGCTTAGCCGGAGCTTACCCTCGACGCGTGCAAACCTGTATTTGCAGCACATCCTAGTGGTAGCCCTCTTTCCTTTCCAGCCTGCACAGCGCCGGCAGACGGCGGTGCTCTCTGCACCTGCCTTCTCCCTTGCAAGTACCAGCGCCAAGCTTACAGCCTTGCAGGGAGCGAAGAGGCGGATAGGCGTCTCGCCCAGAAGAAGGTGCCAGGACCAAAAGATGGTCTTCCTTTCTGCTGCTCCTTGCCCGAATTGTGGTGCTGTGTTGAAAGTCTTGCCCAGCGAAAAGCTACTCCAGCAAGTGGTTCTCTCCAAACGCATTTCGCTGAGCGAGAGCTACACGGACAGTTTGCACTCGGTGAAACAGCAAGAAAATGCTTGTCCGTCGAGCTGAAGGAAAATCCCTGCACAGCACACTGTGGCTGCGTGCAGTGTTCACGCTGAAGAGCGGCAAAGCTCCAAGCCATGGCTGGGCTTCACTTCTGTCCAGAGCACAGAAGGCGAAGAACCAAGCAGCTGGGCACCGGGCTCATGTACTCAGGGGAGCCAATTTCAAATGTCCAGCCAAGAGCTGCTTCACAAGCACATGCAGCTGAGAATGCTCTGGCTGCTTCAGAAAGGAAGGCGCAGCCCTTGCACTCCTGGACACAAGCTGGCCAGCAGCACGTTCCTAAACCTTCCGTGCTGCAGAGTGCATGCAGCTGGAGCACAGCCAGAAGGAGGCGTCCAGAAAGAAGGCGTTCTTCAAGTCCCCCCCTCCTCCAGGCAGCCTTGAAACTGAGCACAACAAACTGCGCCTCGGGGAGCTTCTTCTTTCCTCAGCTAGATGGACCGTCCCCTTCTTCACTCTCGCAGCTCCCTTGCCCACTTGCAGCAGCTGCTGCCAAAGAAAAAGGCTCCAGGGGTAACAGCCTCTGCTGGGCTGAACCTTCCCCTTGCCTCACGTCAAGCACCAGAAACTGTCCTCTGCACTCTGTTTTTCCCTTCTCCACCGCATCTACCACTGTCATCTCTGCATCGCCAAGCATGAAGCTAGCAGAATTGGTTCCAGGGAATACTGGAAGAGAAATAGGTAGCAGCACAAGTAGCCGCAGGTTGAACTTTCTGCTTCCGACTGCTAAAGTGAATCCGCAAACAAGCGAGTGCCACGCACGCTTCCTCTTGCAGCCTGGGCGATTCGCACAGCAGCCTGCTGCTCTGCCTTCGTTCTTATGCTCTTCGTAGCAGGTCGCGCTTTCGTTTAGCTGGAGACGAACAGTCGTCTGCTTCTCGCCCAGAGAGCACGGTGCTGGCAGCGAAAGCCTCCAGGCTGCTGCCTCTGCCCAAACACGCCTGGCCTCTGCACTTTCTCTCTCAGCGCTAGGTAGCAGCACATTCGGTCTGCGTGGTAGCCTGAATCTTAACGGAAAGCTTCTCAGCTAAGTCTCGCACAGAGAACAGTTTGAGGTCAACGAGCTTAGCCGGAGCTTACCCTCGACGCGTGCAAACCTGTATTTGCAGCACATCCTAGTGGTAGCCCTCTTTCCTTTCCAGCCTGCACAGCGCCGGCAGACGGCGGTGCTCTCTGCACCTGCCTTCTCCCTTGCAAGTACCAGCGCCAAGCTTACAGCCTTGCAGGGAGCGAAGAGGCGGATAGGCGTCTCGCCCAGAAGAAGGTGCCAGGACCAAAAGATGGTCTTCCTTTCTCCTGCTCCTTGCCCGAATTGTGGTGCTGTGTTGAAAGTCTTGCCCAGCGAAAAGCTACTCCAGCAAGTGTTTCTCTCCAAACGCATTTCGCTGAGCGAGAGCTACACGGACAGTTTGCACTCGGTGAAACAGCAAGAAAATGCTTGTCCGTCGAGCTGAAGGAAAATCCCTGCACAGCACACTGTGGCTGCGTGCAGTGTTCACGCTGAAGAGCGGCAAAGCTCCAAGCCATGGCTGGGCTTCACTTCTGTCCAGAGCACAGAAGGCGAAGAACCAAGCAGCTGGGCACCGGGCTCATGTACTCAGGGGAGCCAATTTCAAATGTCCAGCCAAGAGCTGCTTCACAAGCACATGCAGCTGAGAATGCTCTGGCTGCTTCAGAAAGGAAGGCGCAGCCCTTGCACTCCTGGACACAAGCTGGCCAGCAGCACGTTCCTAAACCTTCCGTGCTGCAGAGTGCATGCAGCTGGAGCACAGCCAGAAGGAGGCGTCCAGAAAGAAGGCGTTCTTCAAGTCCCCCCCTCCTCCAGGCAGCCTTGAAACTGAGCACAACAAACTGCGCCTCGGGGAGCTTCTTCTTTCCTCAGCTAGATGGACCGTCCCCTTCTTCACTCTCGCAGCTCCCTTGCCCACTTGCAGCAGCTGCTGCCAAAGAAAAAGGCTCCAGGGGTAACAGCCTCTGCTGGGCTGAACCTTCCCCTTGCCTCACGTCAAGCACCAGAAACTGTCCTCTGCACTCTGTTTTTCCCTTCTCCACCGCATCTACCACTGTCATCTCTGCATCGCCAAGCATGAAGCTAGCAGAATTGGTTCCAGGGAATACTGGAAGAGAAATAGGTAGCAGCACAAGTAGCCGCAGGTTGAACTTTCTGCTTCCGACTGCTAAAGTGAATCCGCAAACAAGCGAGTGCCACGCACGCTTCCTCTTGCAGCCTGGGCGATTCGCACAGCAGCCTGCTGCTCTGCCTTCGTTCTTATGCTCTTCGTAGCAGGTCGCGCTTTCGTTTAGCTGGAGACGAACAGTCGTCTGCTTCTCGCCCAGAGAGCACGGTGCTGGCAGCGAAAGCCTCCAGGCTGCTGCCTCTGCCCAAACACGCCTGGCCTCTGCACTTTCTCTCTCAGCGCTAGGTAGCAGCACATTCGGTCTGCGTGGTAGCCTGAATCTTAACGGAAAGCTTCTCAGCTAAGTCTCGCACAGAGAACAGGTTGAGGTCAACGAGCTTAGCCGGAGCTTACCCTCGACGCGTGCAAACCTGTATTTGCAGCACATCCTAGTGGTAGCCCTCTTTCCTTTCCAGCCTGCACAGCGCCGGCAGACGGCGGTGCTCTCTGCACCTGCCTTCTCCCTTGCAAGTACCAGCGCCAAGCTTACAGCCTTGCAGGGAGCGAAGAGGCGGATAGGCGTGTCGCCCAGAAGAAGGTGCCAGGACCAAAAGATGGTCTTCCTTTCTGCTGCTCCTTGCCCGAATTGTGGTGCTGTGTTGAAAGTCTTGCCCAGCGAAAAGCTACTCCAGCAAGTGTTTCTCTCCAAACGCATTTCGCTGAGCGAGAGCTACACGGACAGTTTGCACTCGGTGAAACAGCAAGAAAATGCTTGTCCGTCGAGCTGAAGGAAAATCCCTGCACAGCACACTGTGGCTGCGTGCAGTGTTCACGCTGAAGAGCGGCAAAGCTCCAAGCCATGGCTGGGCTTCACTTCTGTCCAGAGCACAGAAGGCGAAGAACCAAGCAGCTGGGCACCGGGCTCATGTACTCAGGGGAGCCAATTTCAAATGTCCAGCCAAGAGCTGCTTCACAAGCACATGCAGCTGAGAATGCTCTGGCTGCTTCAGAAAGGAAGGCGCAGCCCTTGCACTCCTGGACACAAGCTGGCCAGCAGCACGTTCCTAAACCTTCCGTGCTGCAGAGTGCATGCAGCTGGAGCACAGCCAGAAGGAGGCGTCCAGAAAGAAGGCGTTCTTCAAGTCCCCCCCTCCTCCAGGCAGCCTTGAAACTGAGCACAACAAACTGCGCCTCGGGGAGCTTCTTCTTTCCTCAGCTAGATGGACCGTCCCCTTCTTCACTCTCGCAGCTCCCTTGCCCACTTGCAGCAGCTGCTGCCAAAGAAAAAGGCTCCAGGGGTAACAGCCTCTGCTGGGCTGAACCTTCCCCTTGCCTCACGTCAAGCACCAGAAACTGTCCTCTGCACTCTGTTTTTCCCTTCTCCACCGCATCTACCACTGTCATCTCTGCATCGCCAAGCATGAAGCTAGCAGAATTGGTTCCAGGGAATACTGGAAGAGAAATAGGTAGCAGCACAAGTAGCCGCAGGTTGAACTTTCTGCTTCCGACTGCTAAAGTGAATCCGCAAACAAGCGAGTGCCACGCACGCTTCCTCTTGCAGCCTGGGCGATTCGCACAGCAGCCTGCTGCTCTGCCTTCGTTCTTATGCTCTTCGTAGCAGGTCGCGCTTTCGTTTAGCTGGAGACGAACAGTCGTCTGCTTCTCGCCCAGAGAGCACGGTGCTGGCAGCGAAAGCCTCCAGGCTGCTGCCTCTGCCCAAACACGCCTGGCCTCTGCACTTTCTCTCTCAGCGCTAGGTAGCAGCACATTCGGTCTGCGTGGTAGCCTGAATCTTAACGGAAAGCTTCTCAGCTAAGTCTCGCACAGAGAACAGTTTGAGGTCAACGAGCTTAGCCGGAGCTTACCCTCGACGCGTGCAAACCTGTATTTGCAGCACATCCTAGTGGTAGCCCTCTTTCCTTTCCAGCCTGCACAGCGCCGGCAGACGGCGGTGCTCTCTGCACCTGCCTTCTCCCTTGCAAGTACCAGCGCCAAGCTTACAGCCTTGCAGGGAGCGAAGAGGCGGATAGGCGTCTCGCCCAGAAGAAGGTGCCAGGACCAAAAGATGGTCTTCCTTTCTGCTGCTCCTTGCCCGAATTGTGGTGCTGTGTTGAAAGTCTTGCCCAGCGAAAAGCTACTCCAGCAAGTGTTTCTCTCCAAACGCATTTCGCTGAGCGAGAGCTACACGGACAGTTTGCACTCGGTGAAACAGCAAGAAAATGCTTGTCCGTCGAGCTGAAGGAAAATCCCTGCACAGCACACTGTGGCTGCGTGCAGTGTTCACGCTGAAGAGCGGCAAAGCTCCAAGCCATGGCTGGGCTTCACTTCTGTCCAGAGCACAGAAGGCGAAGAACCAAGCAGCTGGGCACCGGGCTCATGTACTCAGGGGAGCCAATTTCAAATGTCCAGCCAAGAGCTGCTTCACAAGCACATGCAGCTGAGAATGCTCTGGCTGCTTCAGAAAGGAAGGCGCAGCCCTTGCACTCCTGGACACAAGCTGGCCAGCAGCACGTTCCTAAACCTTCCGTGCTGCAGAGTGCATGCAGCTGGAGCACAGCCAGAAGGAGGCGTCCAGAAAGAAGGCGTTCTTCAAGTCCCCCCCTCCTCCAGGCAGCCTTGAAACTGAGCACAACAAACTGCGCCTCGGGGAGCTTCTTCTTTCCTCAGCTAGATGGACCGTCCCCTTCTTCACTCTCGCAGCTCCCTTGCCCACTTGCAGCAGCTGCTGCCAAAGAAAAAGGCTCCAGGGGTAACAGGCTCTGCTGGGCTGAACCTTCCCCTTGCCTCACGTCAAGCACCAGAAACTGTCCTCTGCACTCTGTTTTTCCCTTCTCCACCGCATCTACCACTGTCATCTCTGCATCGCCAAGCATGAAGCTAGCAGAATTGGTTCCAGGGAATACTGGAAGAGAAATAGGTAGCAGCACAAGTAGCCGCAGGTTGAACTTTCTGCTTCCGACTGCTAAAGTGAATCCGCAAACAAGCGAGTGCCACGCACGCTTCCTCTTGCAGCCTGGGCGATTCGCACAGCAGCCTGCTGCTCTGCCTTCGTTCTTATGCTCTTCGTAGCAGGTCGCGCTTTCGTTTAGCTGGAGACGAACAGTCGTCTGCTTCTCGCCCAGAGAGCACGGTGCTGGCAGCGAAAGCCTCCAGGCTGCTGCCTCTGCCCAAACACGCCTGGCCTCTGCACTTTCTCTCTCAGCGCTAGGTAGCAGCACATTCGGTCTGCGTGGTAGCCTGAATCTTAACGGAAAGCTTCTCAGCTAAGTCTCGCACAGAGAACAGTTTGAGGTCAACGAGCTTAGCCGGAGCTTACCCTCGACGCGTGCAAACCTGTATTTGCAGCACATCCTAGTGGTAGCCCTCTTTCCTTTCCAGCCTGCACAGCGCCGGCAGACGGCGGTGCTCTCTGCACCTGCCTTCTCCCTTGCAAGTACCAGCGCCAAGCTTACAGCCTTGCAGGGAGCGAAGAGGCGGATAGGCGTGTCGCCCAGAAGAAGGTGCCAGGACCAAAAGATGGTCTTCCTTTCTGCTGCTCCTTGCCCGAATTGTGGTGCTGTGTTGAAAGTCTTGCCCAGCGAAAAGCTACTCCAGCAAGTGTTTCTCTCCAAACGCATTTCGCTGAGCGAGAGCTACACGGACAGTTTGCACTCGGTGAAACAGCAAGAAAATGCTTGTCCGTCGAGCTGAAGGAAAATCCCTGCACAGCACACTGTGGCTGCGTGCAGTGTTCACGCTGAAGAGCGGCAAAGCTCCAAGCCATGGCTGGGCTTCACTTCTGTCCAGAGCACAGAAGGCGAAGAACCAAGCAGCTGGGCACCGGGCTCATGTACTCAGGGGAGCCAATTTCAAATGTCCAGCCAAGAGCTGCTTCACAAGCACATGCAGCTGAGAATGCTCTGGCTGCTTCAGAAAGGAAGGCGCAGCCCTTGCACTCCTGGACACAAGCTGGCCAGCAGCACGTTCCTAAACCTTCCGTGCTGCAGAGTGCATGCAGCTGGAGCACAGCCAGAAGGAGGCGTCCAGAAAGAAGGCGTTCTTCAAGTCCCCCCCTCCTCCAGGCAGCCTTGAAACTGAGCACAACAAACTGCGCCTCGGGGAGCTTCTTCTTTCCTCAGCTAGATGGACCGTCCCCTTCTTCACTCTCGCAGCTCCCTTGCCCACTTGCAGCAGCTGCTGCCAAAGAAAAAGGCTCCAGAAGTCAAAGCCTCTGCTGGGCTGAACCTTCCCCTTGCCTCACGTCAAGCACCAGAAACTGTCCTCTGCACTCTGTTTTTCCCTTCTCCACCGCATCTACCACTGTCATCTCTGCATCGCCAAGCATGAAGCTAGCAGAATTGGTTCCAGGGAATACTGGAAGAGAAATAGGTAGCAGCACAAGTAGCCGCAGGTTGAACTTTCTGCTTCCGACTGCTAAAGTGAATCCGCAAACAAGCGAGTGCCACGCACGCTTCCTCTTTCAGCCTGGGCGATTCGCACAGCAGCCTGCTGCTCTGCCTTCGTTCTTATGCTCTTCGTAGCAGGTCGCGCTTTCGTTTAGCTGGAGACGAACAGTCGTCTGCTTCTCGCCCAGAGAGCACGGTGCTGGCAGCGAAAGCCTCCAGGCTGCTGCCTCTGCCCAAACACGCCTGGCCTCTGCACTTTCTCTCTCAGCGCTAGGTAGCAGCACATTCGGTCTGCGTGGTAGCCTGAATCTTAACGGAAAGCTTCTCAGCTAAGTCTCGCACAGAGAACAGTTTGAGGTCAACGAGCTTAGCCGGAGCTTACCCTCGACGCGTGCAAACCTGTATTTGCAGCACATCCTAGTGGTAGCCCTCTTTCCTTTCCAGCCTGCACAGCGCCGGCAGACGGCGGTGCTCTCTGCACCTGCCTTCTCACTTGCAAGTACCAGCGCCAAGCTTACAGCCTTGCAGGGAGCGAAGAGGCGGATAGGCGTCTCGCCCAGAAGAAGGTGCCAGGACCAAAAGATGGTCTTCCTTTCTGCTGCTCCTTGCCCGAATTGTGGTGCTGTGTTGAAAGTCTTGCCCAGCGAAAAGCTACTCCAGCAAGTGTTTCTCTCCAAACGCATTTCGCTGAGCGAGAGCTACACGGACAGTTTGCACTCGGTGAAACAGCAAGAAAATGCTTGTCCGTCGAGCTGAAGGAAAATCCCTGCACAGCACACTGTGGCTGCGTGCAGTGTTCACGCTGAAGAGCGGCAAAGCTCCAAGCCATGGCTGGGCTTCACTTCTGTCCAGAGCACAGAAGGCGAAGAACCAAGCAGCTGGGCACCGGGCTCATGTACTCAGGGGAGCCAATTTCAAATGTCCAGCCAAGAGCTGCTTCACAAGCACATGCAGCTGAGAATGCTCTGGCTGCTTCAGAAAGGAAGGCGCAGCCCTTGCACTCCTGGACACAAGCTGGCCAGCAGCACGTTCCTAAACCTTCCGTGCTGCAGAGTGCATGCAGCTGGAGCACAGCCAGGAGGAGGCGTCCAGAAAGAAGGCGTTCTTCAAGTCCCCCCCTCCTCCAGGCAGCCTTGAAACTGAGCACAACAAACTGCGCCTCGGGGAGCTTCTTCTTTCCTCAGCTAGATGGACCGTCCCCTTCTTCACTCTCGCAGCTCCCTTGCCCACTTGCAGCAGCTGCTGCCAAAGAAAAAGGCTCCAGGGGTAACAGCCTCTGCTGGGCTGAACCTTCCCCTTGCCTCACGTCAAGCACCAGAAACTGTCCTCTGCACTCTGTTTTTCCCTTCTCCACCGCATCTACCACTGTCATCTCTGCATCGCCAAGCATGAAGCTAGCAGAATTGGTTCCAGGGAATACTGGAAGAGAAATAGGTAGCAGCACAAGTAGCCGCAGGTTGAACTTTCTGCTTCCGACTGCTAAAGTGAATCCGCAAACAAGCGAGTGCCACGCACGCTTCCTCTTGCAGCCTGGGCGATTCGCACAGCAGCCTGCTGCTCTGCCTTCGTTCTTATGCTCTTCGTAGCAGGTCGCGCTTTCGTTTAGCTGGAGACGAACAGTCGTCTGCTTCTCGCCCAGAGAGCACGGTGCTGGCAGCGAAAGCCTCCAGGCTGCTGCCTCTGCCCAAACACGCCTGGCCTCTGCACTTTCTCTCTCAGCGCTAGGTAGCAGCATATTCGGTCTGCGTGGTAGCCTGAATCTTAACGGAAAGCTTCTCAGCTAAGTCTCGCACAGAGAACAGGTTGAGGTCAACGAGCTTAGCCGGAGCTTACCCTCGACGCGTGCAAACCTGTATTTGCAGCACATCCTAGTGGTAGCCCTCTTTCCTTTCCAGCCTGCACAGCGCCGGCAGACGGCGGTGCTCTCTGCACCTGCCTTCTCCCTTGCAAGTACCAGCGCCAAGCTTACAGCCTTGCAGGGAGCGAAGAGGCGGATAGGCGTCTCGCCCAGAAGAAGGTGCCAGGACCAAAAGATGGTCTTCCTTTCTGCTGCTCCTTGCCCGAATTGTGGTGCTGTGTTGAAAGTCTTGCCCAGCGAAAAGCTACTCCAGCAAGTGTTTCTCTCCAAACGCATTTCGCTGAGCGAGAGCTACACGGACAGTTTGCACTCGGTGAAACAGCAAGAAAATGCTTGTCCGTCGAGCTGAAGGAAAATCCCTGCACAGCACACTGTGGCTGCGTGCAGTGTTCACGCTGAAGAGCGGCAAAGCTCCAAGCCATGGCTGGGCTTCACTTCTGTCCAGAGCACAGAAGGCGAAGAACCAAGCAGCTGGGCACCGGGCTCATGTACTCAGGGGAGCCAATTTCAAATGTCCAGCCAAGAGCTGCTTCACAAGCACATGCAGCTGAGAATGCTCTGGCTGCTTCAGAAAGGAAGGCGCAGCCCTTGCACTCCTGGACACAAGCTGGCCAGCAGCACGTTCCTAAACCTTCCGTGCTGCAGAGTGCATGCAGCTGGAGCACAGCCAGAAGGAGGCGTCCAGAAAGAAGGCGTTCTTCAAGTCCCCCCCTCCTCCAGGCAGCCTTGAAACTGAGCACAACAAACTGCGCCTCGGGGAGCTTCTTCTTTCCTCAGCTAGATGGACCGTCCCCTTCTTCACTCTCGCAGCTCCCTTGCCCACTTGCAGCAGCTGCTGCCAAAGAAAAAGGCTCCAGGGGTAACAGCCTCTGCTGGGCTGAACCTTCCCCTTGCCTCACGTCAAGCACCAGAAACTGTCCTCTGCACTCTGTTTTTCCCTTCTCCACCGCATCTACCACTGTCACCTCTGCATCTCCAAGCATGAAGCTAGCAGAATTGGTTCCAGGGAATACTGGAAGAGAAATAGGTAGCAGCACAAGTAGCCGCAGGTTGAACTTTCTGCTTCCGACTGCTAAAGTGAATCCGCAAACAAGCGAGTGCCACGCACGCTTCCTCTTGCAGCCTGGGCGATTCGCACAGCAGCCTGCTGCTCTGCCTTCGTTCTTATGCTCTTCGTAGCAGGTCGCGCTTTCGTTTAGCTGGAGACGAACAGTCGTCTGCTTCTCGCCCAGAGAGCACGGTGCTGGCAGCGAAAGCCTCCAGGCTGCTGCCTCTGCCCAAACACGCCTGGCCTCTGCACTTTCTCTCTCAGCGCTAGGTAGCAGCACATTCGGTCTGCGTGGTAGCCTGAATCTTAACGGAAAGCTTCTCAGCTAAGTCTCGCACAGAGAACAGTTTGAGGTCAACGAGCTTAGCCGGAGCTTACCCTCGACGCGTGCAAACCTGTATTTGCAGCACATCCTAGTGGTAGCCCTCTTTCCTTTCCAGCCTGCACAGCGCCGGCAGACGGCGGTGCTCTCTGCACCTGCCTTCTCCCTTGCAAGTACCAGCGCCAAGCTTACAGCCTTGCAGGGAGCGAAGAGGCGGATAGGCGTCTCGCCCAGAAGAAGGTGCCAGGACCAAAAGATGGTCTTCCTTTCTGCTGCTCCTTGCCCGAATTGTGGTGCTGTGTTGAAAGTCTTGCCCAGCGAAAAGCTACTCCAGCAAGTGTTTCTCTCCAAACGCATTTCGCTGAGCGAGAGCTACACGGACAGTTTGCACTCGGTGAAACAGCAAGAAAATGCTTGTCCGTCGAGCTGAAGGAAAATCCCTGCACAGCACACTGTGGCTGCGTGCAGTGTTCACGCTGAAGAGCGGCAAAGCTCCAAGCCATGGCTGGGCTTCACTTCTGTCCAGAGCACAGAAGGCGAAGAACCAAGCAGCTGGGCACCGGGCTCATGTACTCAGGGGAGCCAATTTCAAATGTCCAGCCAAGAGCTGCTTCACAAGCACATGCAGCTGAGAATGCTCTGGCTGCTTCAGAAAGGAAGGCGCAGCCCTTGCACTCCTGGACACAAGCTGGCCAGCAGCACGTTCCTAAACCTTCCGTGCTGCAGAGTGCATGCAGCTGGAGCACAGCCAGAAGGAGGCGTCCAGAAAGAAGGCGTTCTTCAAGTCCCCCCCTCCTCCAGGCAGCCTTGAAACTGAGCACAACAAACTGCGCCTCGGGGAGCTTCTTCTTTCCTCAGCTAGATGGACCGTCCCCTTCTTCACTCTCGCAGCTCCCTTGCCCACTTGCAGCAGCTGCTGCCAAAGAAAAAGGCTCCAGGGGTAACAGCCTCTGCTGGGCTGAACCTTCCCCTTGCCTCACGTCAAGCACCAGAAACTGTCCTCTGCACTCTGTTTTTCCCTTCTCCACCGCATCTACCACTGTCATCTCTGCATCGCCAAGCATGAAGCTAGCAGAATTGGTTCCAGGGAATACTGGAAGAGAAATAGGTAGCAGCACAAGTAGCCGCAGGTTGAACTTTCTGCTTCCGACTGCTAAAGTGAATCCGCAAACAAGCGAGTGCCACGCACGCTTCCTCTTGCAGCCTGGGCGATTCGCACAGCAGCCTGCTGCTCTGCCTTCGTTCTTATGCTCTTCGTAGCAGGTCGCGCTTTCGTTTAGCTGGAGACGAACAGTCGTCTGCTTCTCGCCCAGAGAGCACGGTGCTGGCAGCGAAAGCCTCCAGGCTGCTGCCTCTGCCCAAACACGCCTGGCCTCTGCACTTTCTCTCTCAGCGCTAGGTAGCAGCACATTCGGTCTGCGTGGTAGCCTGAATCTTAACGGAAAGCTTCTCAGCTAAGTCTCGCACAGAGAACAGGTTGAGGTCAACGAGCTTAGCCGGAGCTTACCCTCGACGCGTGCAAACCTGTATTTGCAGCACATCCTAGTGGTAGCCCTCTTTCCTTTCCAGCCTGCACAGCGCCGGCAGACGGCGGTGCTCTCTGCACCTGCCTTCTCCCTTGCAAGTACCAGCGCCAAGCTTACAGCCTTGCAGGGAGCGAAGAGGCGGATAGGCGTCTCGCCCAGAAGAAGGTGCCAGGACCAAAAGATGGTCTTCCTTTCTGCTGCTCCTTGCCCGAATTGTGGTGCTGTGTTGAAAGTCTTGCCCAGCGAAAAGCTACTCCAGCAAGTGTTTCTCTCCAAACGCATTTCGCTGAGCGAGAGCTACACGGACAGTTTGCACTCGGTGAAACAGCAAGAAAATGCTTGTCCGTCGAGCTGAAGGAAAATCCCTGCACAGCACACTGTGGCTGCGTGCAGTGTTCACGCTGAAGAGCGGCAAAGCTCCAAGCCATGGCTGGGCTTCACTTCTGTCCAGAGCACAGAAGGCGAAGAACCAAGCAGCTGGGCACCGGGCTCATGTACTCAGGGGAGCCAATTTCAAATGTCCAGCCAAGAGCTGCTTCACAAGCACATGCAGCTGAGAATGCTCTGGCTGCTTCAGAAAGGAAGGCGCAGCCCTTGCACTCCTGGACACAAGCTGGCCAGCAGCACGTTCCTAAACCTTCCGTGCTGCAGAGTGCATGCAGCTGGAGCACAGCCAGAAGGAGGCGTCCAGAAAGAAGGCGTTCTTCAAGTCCCCCCCTCCTCCAGGCAGCCTTGAAACTGAGCACAACAAACTGCGCCTCGGGGAGCTTCTTCTTTCCTCAGCTAGATGGACCGTCCCCTTCTTCACTCTCGCAGCTCCCTTGCCCACTTGCAGCAGCTGCTGCCAAAGAAAAAGGCTCCAGGGGTAACAGCCTCTGCTGGGCTGAACCTTCCCCTTGCCTCACGTCAAGCACCAGAAACTGTCCTCTGCACTCTGTTTTTCCCTTCTCCACCGCATCTACCACTGTCATCTCTGCATCGCCAAGCATGAAGCTAGCAGAATTGGTTCCAGGGAATACTGGAAGAGAAATAGGTAGCAGCACAAGTAGCCGCAGGTTGAACTTTCTGCTTCCGACTGCTAAAGTGAATCCGCAAACAAGCGAGTGCCACGCACGCTTCCTCTTGCAGCCTGGGCGATTCGCACAGCAGCCTGCTGCTCTGCCTTCGTTCTTATGCTCTTCGTAGCAGGTCGCGCTTTCGTTTAGCTGGAGACGAACAGTCGTCTGCTTCTCGCCCAGAGAGCACGGTGCTGGCAGCGAAAGCCTCCAGGCTGCTGCCTCTGCCCAAACACGCCTGGCCTCTGCACTTTCTCTCTCAGCGCTAGGTAGCAGCACATTCGGTCTGCGTGGTAGCCTGAATCTTAACGGAAAGCTTCTCAGCTAAGTCTCGCACAGAGAACAGGTTGAGGTCAACGAGCTTAGCCGGAGCTTACCCTCGACGCGTGCAAACCTGTATTTGCAGCACATCCTAGTGGTAGCCCTCTTTCCTTTCCAGCCTGCACAGCGCCGGCAGACGGCGGTGCTCTCTGCACCTGCCTTCTCCCTTGCAAGTACCAGCGCCAAGCTTACAGCCTTGCAGGGAGCGAAGAGGCGGATAGGCGTCTCGCCCAGAAGAAGGTGCCAGGACCAAAAGATGGTCTTCCTTTCTGCTGCTCCTTGCCCGAATTGTGGTGCTGTGTTGAAAGTCTTGCCCAGCGAAAAGCTACTCCAGCAAGTGTTTCTCTCCAAACGCATTTCGCTGAGCGAGAGCTACACGGACAGTTTGCACTCGGTGAAACAGCAAGAAAATGCTTGTCCGTCGAGCTGAAGGAAAATCCCTGCACAGCACACTGTGGCTGCGTGCAGTGTTCACGCTGAAGAGCGGCAAAGCTCCAAGCCATGGCTGGGCTTCACTTCTGTCCAGAGCACAGAAGGCGAAGAACCAAGCAGCTGGGCACCGAGCTCATGTACTCAGGGGAGCCAATTTCAAATGTCCAGCCAAGAGCTGCTTCACAAGCACATGCAGCTGAGAATGCTCTGGCTGCTTCAGAAAGGAAGGCGCAGCCCTTGCACTCCTGGACACAAGCTGGCCAGCAGCACGTTCCTAAACCTTCCGTGCTGCAGAGTGCATGCAGCTGGAGCACAGCCAGAAGGAGGCGTCCAGAAAGAAGGCGTTCTTCAAGTCCCCCCCTCCTCCAGGCAGCCTTGAAACTGAGCACAACAAACTGCGCCTCGGGGAGCTTCTTCTTTCCTCAGCTAGATGGACCGTCCCCTTCTTCACTCTCGCAGCTCCCTTGCCCACTTGCAGCAGCTGCTGCCAAAGAAAAAGGCTCCAGAAGTCAAAGCCTCTGCTGGGCTGAACCTTCCCCTTGCCTCACGTCAAGCACCAGAAACTGTCCTCTGCACTCTGTTTTTCCCTTCTCCACCGCATCTACCACTGTCATCTCTGCATCGCCAAGCATGAAGCTAGCAGAATTGGTTCCAGGGAATACTGGAAGAGAAATAGGTAGCAGCACAAGTAGCCGCAGGTTGAACTTTCTGCTTCCGACTGCTAAAGTGAATCCGCAAACAAGCGAGTGCCACGCACGCTTCCTCTTTCAGCCTGGGCGATTCGCACAGCAGCCTGCTGCTCTGCCTTCGTTCTTATGCTCTTCGTAGCAGGTCGCGCTTTCGTTTAGCTGGAGACGAACAGTCGTCTGCTTCTCGCCCAGAGAGCACGGTGCTGGCAGCGAAAGCCTCCAGGCTGCTGCCTCTGCCCAAACACGCCTGGCCTCTGCACTTTCTCTCTCAGCGCTAGGTAGCAGCACATTCGGTCTGCGTGGTAGCCTGAATCTTAACGGAAAGCTTCTCAGCTAAGTCTCGCACAGAGAACAGTTTGAGGTCAACGAGCTTAGCCGGAGCTTACCCTCGACGCGTGCAAACCTGTATTTGCAGCACATCCTAGTGGTAGCCCTCTTTCCTTTCCAGCCTGCACAGCGCCGGCAGACGGCGGTGCTCTCTGCACCTGCCTTCTCCCTTGCAAGTACCAGCGCCAAGCTTACAGCCTTGCAGGGAGCGAAGAGGCGGATAGGCGTCTCGCCCAGAAGAAGGTGCCAGGACCAAAAGATGGTCTTCCTTTCTGCTGCTCCTTGCCCGAATTGTGGTGCTGTGTTGAAAGTCTTGCCCAGCGAAAAGCTACTCCAGCAAGTGTTTCTCTCCAAACGCATTTCGCTGAGCGAGAGCTACACGGACAGTTTGCACTCGGTGAAACAGCAAGAAAATGCTTGTCCGTCGAGCTGAAGGAAAATCCCTGCACAGCACACTGTGGCTGCGTGCAGTGTTCACGCTGAAGAGCGGCAAAGCTCCAAGCCATGGCTGGGCTTCACTTCTGTCCAGAGCACAGAAGGCGAAGAACCAAGCAGCTGGGCACCGGGCTCATGTACTCAGGGGAGCCAATTTCAAATGTCCAGCCAAGAGCTGCTTCACAAGCACATGCAGCTGAGAATGCTCTGGCTGCTTCAGAAAGGAAGGCGCAGCCCTTGCACTCCTGGACACAAGCTGGCCAGCAGCACGTTCCTAAACCTTCCGTGCTGCAGAGTGCATGCAGCTGGAGCACAGCCAGAAGGAGGCGTCCAGAAAGAAGGCGTTCTTCAAGTCCCCCCCTCCTCCAGGCAGCCTTGAAACTGAGCACAACAAACTGCGCCTCGGGGAGCTTCTTCTTTCCTCAGCTAGATGGACCGTCCCCTTCTTCACTCTCGCAGCTCCCTTGCCCACTTGCAGCAGCTGCTGCCAAAGAAAAAGGCTCCAGGGGTAACAGCCTCTGCTGGGCTGAACCTTCCCCTTGCCTCACGTCAAGCACCAGAAACTGTCCTCTGCACTCTGTTTTTCCCTTCTCCACCGCATCTACCACTGTCATCTCTGCATCGCCAAGCATGAAGCTAGCAGAATTGGTTCCAGGGAATACTGGAAGAGAAATAGGTAGCAGCACAAGTAGCCGCAGGTTGAACTTTCTGCTTCCGACTGCTAAAGTGAATCCGCAAACAAGCGAGTGCCACGCACGCTTCCTCTTGCAGCCTGGGCGATTCGCACAGCAGCCTGCTGCTCTGCCTTCGTTCTTATGCTCTTCGTAGCAGGTCGCGCTTTCGTTTAGCTGGAGACGAACAGTCGTCTGCTTCTCGCCCAGAGAGCACGGTGCTGGCAGCGAAAGCCTCCAGGCTGCTGCCTCTGCCCAAACACGCCTGGCCTCTGCACTTTCTCTCTCAGCGCTAGGTAGCAGCACATTCGGTCTGCGTGGTAGCCTGAATCTTAACGGAAAGCTTCTCAGCTAAGTCTCGCACAGAGAACAGGTTGAGGTCAACGAGCTTAGCCGGAGCTTACCCTCGACGCGTGCAAACCTGTATTTGCAGCACATCCTAGTGGTAGCCCTCTTTCCTTTCCAGCCTGCACAGCGCCGGCAGACGGCGGTGCTCTCTGCACCTGCCTTCTCCCTTGCAAGTACCAGCGCCAAGCTTACAGCCTTGCAGGGAGCGAAGAGGCGGATAGGCGTCTCGCCCAGAAGAAGGTGCCAGGACCAAAAGATGGTCTTCCTTTCTGCTGCTCCTTGCCCGAATTGTGGTGCTGTGTTGAAAGTCTTGCCCAGCGAAAAGCTACTCCAGCAAGTGTTTCTCTCCAAACGCATTTCGCTGAGCGAGAGCTACACGGACAGTTTGCACTCGGTGAAACAGCAAGAAAATGCTTGTCCGTCGAGCTGAAGGAAAATCCCTGCACAGCACACTGTGGCTGCGTGCAGTGTTCACGCTGAAGAGCGGCAAAGCTCCAAGCCATGGCTGGGCTTCACTTCTGTCCAGAGCACAGAAGGCGAAGAACCAAGCAGCTGGGCACCGGGCTCATGTACTCAGGGGAGCCAATTTCAAATGTCCAGCCAAGAGCTGCTTCACAAGCACATGCAGCTGAGAATGCTCTGGCTGCTTCAGAAAGGAAGGCGCAGCCCTTGCACTCCTGGACACAAGCTGGCCAGCAGCACGTTCCTAAACCTTCCGTGCTGCAGAGTGCATGCAGCTGGAGCACAGCCAGAAGGAGGCGTCCAGAAAGAAGGCGTTCTTCAAGTCCCCCCCTCCTCCAGGCAGCCTTGAAACTGAGCACAACAAACTGCGCCTCGGGGAGCTTCTTCTTTCCTCAGCTAGATGGACCGTCCCCTTCTTCACTCTCGCAGCTCCCTTGCCCACTTGCAGCAGCTGCTGCCAAAGAAAAAGGCTCCAGGGGTAACAGCCTCTGCTGGGCTGAACCTTCCCCTTGCCTCACGTCAAGCACCAGAAACTGTCCTCTGCACTCTGTTTTTCCCTTCTCCACCGCATCTACCACTGTCATCTCTGCATCGCCAAGCATGAAGCTAGCAGAATTGGTTCCAGGGAATACTGGAAGAGAAATAGGTAGCAGCACAAGTAGCCGCAGGTTGAACTTTCTGCTTCCGACTGCTAAAGTGAATCCGCAAACAAGCGAGTGCCACGCACGCTTCCTCTTGCAGCCTGGGCGATTCGCACAGCAGCCTGCTGCTCTGCCTTCGTTCTTATGCTCTTCGTAGCAGGTCGCGCTTTCGTTTAGCTGGAGACGAACAGTCGTCTGCTTCTCGCCCAGAGAGCACGGTGCTGGCAGCGAAAGCCTCCAGGCTGCTGCCTCTGCCCAAACACGCCTGGCCTCTGCACTTTCTCTCTCAGCGCTAGGTAGCAGCACATTCGGTCTGCGTGGTAGCCTGAATCTTAACGGAAAGCTTCTCAGCTAAGTCTCGCACAGAGAACAGGTTGAGGTCAACGAGCTTAGCCGGAGCTTACCCTCGACGCGTGCAAACCTGTATTTGCAGCACATCCTAGTGGTAGCCCTCTTTCCTTTCCAGCCTGCACAGCGCCGGCAGACGGCGGTGCTCTCTGCACCTGCCTTCTCCCTTGCAAGTACCAGCGCCAAGCTTACAGCCTTGCAGGGAGCGAAGAGGCGGATAGGCGTCTCGCCCAGAAGAAGGTGCCAGGACCAAAAGATGGTCTTCCTTTCTGCTGCTCCTTGCCCGAATTGTGGTGCTGTGTTGAAAGTCTTGCCCAGCGAAAAGCTACTCCAGCAAGTGTTTCTCTCCAAACGCATTTCGCTGAGCGAGAGCTACACGGACAGTTTGCACTCGGTGAAACAGCAAGAAAATGCTTGTCCGTCGAGCTGAAGGAAAATCCCTGCACAGCACACTGTGGCTGCGTGCAGTGTTCACGCTGAAGAGCGGCAAAGCTCCAAGCCATGGCTGGGCTTCACTTCTGTCCAGAGCACAGAAGGCGAAGAACCAAGCAGCTGGGCACCGGGCTCATGTACTCAGGGGAGCCAATTTCAAATGTCCAGCCAAGAGCTGCTTCACAAGCACATGCAGCTGAGAATGCTCTGGCTGCTTCAGAAAGGAAGGCGCAGCCCTTGCACTCCTGGACACAAGCTGGCCAGCAGCACGTTCCTAAACCTTCCGTGCTGCAGAGTGCATGCAGCTGGAGCACAGCCAGAAGGAGGCGTCCAGAAAGAAGGCGTTCTTCAAGTCCCCCCCTCCTCCAGGCAGCCTTGAAACTGAGCACAACAAACTGCGCCTCGGGGAGCTTCTTCTTTCCTCAGCTAGATGGACCGTCCCCTTCTTCACTCTCGCAGCTCCCTTGCCCACTTGCAGCAGCTGCTGCCAAAGAAAAAGGCTCCAGAAGTCAAAGCCTCTGCTGGGCTGAACCTTCCCCTTGCCTCACGTCAAGCACCAGAAACTGTCCTCTGCACTCTGTTTTTCCCTTCTCCACCGCATCTACCACTGTCATCTCTGCATCGCCAAGCATGAAGCTAGCAGAATTGGTTCCAGGGAATACTGGAAGAGAAATAGGTAGCAGCACAAGTAGCCGCAGGTTGAACTTTCTGCTTCCGACTGCTAAAGTGAATCCGCAAACAAGCGAGTGCCACGCACGCTTCCTCTTGCAGCCTGGGCGATTCGCACAGCAGCCTGCTGCTCTGCCTTCGTTCTTATGCTCTTCGTAGCAGGTCGCGCTTTCGTTTAGCTGGAGACGAACAGTCGTCTGCTTCTCGCCCAGAGAGCACGGTGCTGGCAGCGAAAGCCTCCAGGCTGCTGCCTCTGCCCAAACACGCCTGGCCTCTGCACTTTCTCTCTCAGCGCTAGGTAGCAGCACATTCGGTCTGCGTGGTAGCCTGAATCTTAACGGAAAGCTTCTCAGCTAAGTCTCGCACAGAGAACAGTTTGAGGTCAACGAGCTTAGCCGGAGCTTACCCTCGACGCGTGCAAACCTGTATTTGCAGCACATCCTAGTGGTAGCCCTCTTTCCTTTCCAGCCTGCACAGCGCCGGCAGACGGCGGTGCTCTCTGCACCTGCCTTCTCACTTGCAAGTACCAGCGCCAAGCTTACAGCCTTGCAGGGAGCGAAGAGGCGGATAGGCGTCTCGCCCAGAAGAACGTGCCAGGACCAAAAGATGGTCTTCCTTTCTGCTGCTCCTTGCCCGAATTGTGGTGCTGTGTTGAAAGTCTTGCCCAGCGAAAAGCTACTCCAGCAAGTGTTTCTCTCCAAACGCATTTCGCTGAGCGAGAGCTACACGGACAGTTTGCACTCGGTGAAACAGCAAGAAAATGCTTGTCCGTCGAGCTGAAGGAAAATCCCTGCACAGCACACTGTGGCTGCGTGCAGTGTTCACGCTGAAGAGCGGCAAAGCTCCAAGCCATGGCTGGGCTTCACTTCTGTCCAGAGCACAGAAGGCGAAGAACCAAGCAGCTGGGCACCGGGCTCATGTACTCAGGGGAGCCAATTTCAAATGTCCAGCCAAGAGCTGCTTCACAAGCACATGCAGCTGAGAATGCTCTGGCTGCTTCAGAAAGGAAGGCGCAGCCCTTGCACTCCTGGACACAAGCTGGCCAGCAGCACGTTCCTAAACCTTCCGTGCTGCAGAGTGCATGCAGCTGGAGCACAGCCAGAAGGAGGCGTCCAGAAAGAAGGCGTTCTTCAAGTCCCCCCCTCCTCCAGGCAGCCTTGAAACTGAGCACAACAAACTGCGCCTCGGGGAGCTTCTTCTTTCCTCAGCTAGATGGACCGTCCCCTTCTTCACTCTCGCAGCTCCCTTGCCCACTTGCAGCAGCTGCTGCCAAAGAAAAAGGCTCCAGGGGTAACAGCCTCTGCTGGGCTGAACCTTCCCCTTGCCTCACGTCAAGCACCAGAAACTGTCCTCTGCACTCTGTTTTTCCCTTCTCCACCGCATCTACCACTGTCATCTCTGCATCGCCAAGCATGAAGCTAGCAGAATTGGTTCCAGGGAATACTGGAAGAGAAATAGGTAGCAGCACAAGTAGCCGCAGGTTGAACTTTCTGCTTCCGACTGCTAAAGTGAATCCGCAAACAAGCGAGTGCCACGCACGCTTCCTCTTGCAGCCTGGGCGATTCGCACAGCAGCCTGCTGCTCTGCCTTCGTTCTTATGCTCTTCGTAGCAGGTCGCGCTTTCGTTTAGCTGGAGACGAACAGTCGTCTGCTTCTCGCCCAGAGAGCACGGTGCTGGCAGCGAAAGCCTCCAGGCTGCTGCCTCTGCCCAAACACGCCTGGCCTCTGCACTTTCTCTCTCAGCGCTAGGTAGCAGCATATTCGGTCTGCGTGGTAGCCTGAATCTTAACGGAAAGCTTCTCAGCTAAGTCTCGCACAGAGAACAGGTTGAGGTCAACGAGCTTAGCCGGAGCTTACCCTCGACGCGTGCAAACCTGTATTTGCAGCACATCCTAGTGGTAGCCCTCTTTCCTTTCCAGCCTGCACAGCGCCGGCAGACGGCGGTGCTCTCTGCACCTGCCTTCTCCCTTGCAAGTACCAGCGCCAAGCTTACAGCCTTGCAGGGAGCGAAGAGGCGGATAGGCGTCTCGCCCAGAAGAAGGTGCCAGGACCAAAAGATGGTCTTCCTTTCTGCTGCTCCTTGCCCGAATTGTGGTGCTGTGTTGAAAGTCTTGCCCAGCGAAAAGCTACTCCAGCAAGTGTTTCTCTCCAAACGCATTTCGCTGAGCGAGAGCTACACGGACAGTTTGCACTCGGTGAAACAGCAAGAAAATGCTTGTCCGTCGAGCTGAAGGAAAATCCCTGCACAGCACACTGTGGCTGCGTGCAGTGTTCACGCTGAAGAGCGGCAAAGCTCCAAGCCATGGCTGGGCTTCACTTCTGTCCAGAGCACAGAAGGCGAAGAACCAAGCAGCTGGGCACCGGGCTCATGTACTCAGGGGAGCCAATTTCAAATGTCCAGCCAAGAGCTGCTTCACAAGCACATGCAGCTGAGAATGCTCTGGCTGCTTCAGAAAGGAAGGCGCAGCCCTTGCACTCCTGGACACAAGCTGGCCAGCAGCACGTTCCTAAACCTTCCGTGCTGCAGAGTGCATGCAGCTGGAGCACAGCCAGAAGGAGGCGTCCAGAAAGAAGGCGTTCTTCAAGTCCCCCCCTCCTCCAGGCAGCCTTGAAACTGAGCACAACAAACTGCGCCTCGGGGAGCTTCTTCTTTCCTCAGCTAGATGGACCGTCCCCTTCTTCACTCTCGCAGCTCCCTTGCCCACTTGCAGCAGCTGCTGCCAAAGAAAAAGGCTCCAGGGGTAACAGCCTCTGCTGGGCTGAACCTTCCCCTTGCCTCACGTCAAGCACCAGAAACTGTCCTCTGCACTCTGTTTTTCCCTTCTCCACCGCATCTACCACTGTCACCTCTGCATCTCCAAGCATGAAGCTAGCAGAATTGGTTCCAGGGAATACTGGAAGAGAAATAGGTAGCAGCACAAGTAGCCGCAGGTTGAACTTTCTGCTTCCGACTGCTAAAGTGAATCCGCAAACAAGCGAGTGCCACGCACGCTTCCTCTTGCAGCCTGGGCGATTCGCACAGCAGCCTGCTGCTCTGCCTTCGTTCTTATGCTCTTCGTAGCAGGTCGCGCTTTCGTTTAGCTGGAGACGAACAGTCGTCTGCTTCTCGCCCAGAGAGCACGGTGCTGGCAGCGAAAGCCTCCAGGCTGCTGCCTCTGCCCAAACACGCCTGGCCTCTGCACTTTCTCTCTCAGCGCTAGGTAGCAGCACATTCGGTCTGCGTGGTAGCCTGAATCTTAACGGAAAGCTTCTCAGCTAAGTCTCGCACAGAGAACAGTTTGAGGTCAACGAGCTTAGCCGGAGCTTACCCTCGACGCGTGCAAACCTGTATTTGCAGCACATCCTAGTGGTAGCCCTCTTTCCTTTCCAGCCTGCACAGCGCCGGCAGACGGCGGTGCTCTCTGCACCTGCCTTCTCCCTTGCAAGTACCAGCGCCAAGCTTACAGCCTTGCAGGGAGCGAAGAGGCGGATAGGCGTGTCGCCCAGAAGAAGGTGCCAGGACCAAAAGATGGTCTTCCTTTCTGCTGCTCCTTGCCCGAATTGTGGTGCTGTGTTGAAAGTCTTGCCCAGCGAAAAGCTACTCCAGCAAGTGTTTCTCTCCAAACGCATTTCGCTGAGCGAGAGCTACACGGACAGTTTGCACTCGGTGAAACAGCAAGAAAATGCTTGTCCGTCGAGCTGAAGGAAAATCCCTGCACAGCACACTGTGGCTGCGTGCAGTGTTCACGCTGAAGAGCGGCAAAGCTCCAAGCCATGGCTGGGCTTCACTTCTGTCCAGAGCACAGAAGGCGAAGAACCAAGCAGCTGGGCACCGGGCTCATGTACTCAGGGGAGCCAATTTCAAATGTCCAGCCAAGAGCTGCTTCACAAGCACATGCAGCTGAGAATGCTCTGGCTGCTTCAGAAAGGAAGGCGCAGCCCTTGCACTCCTGGACACAAGCTGGCCAGCAGCACGTTCCTAAACCTTCCGTGCTGCAGAGTGCATGCAGCTGGAGCACAGCCAGAAGGAGGCGTCCAGAAAGAAGGCGTTCTTCAAGTCCCCCCCTCCTCCAGGCAGCCTTGAAACTGAGCACAACAAACTGCGCCTCGGGGAGCTTCTTCTTTCCTCAGCTAGATGGACCGTCCCCTTCTTCACTCTCGCAGCTCCCTTGCCCACTTGCAGCAGCTGCTGCCAAAGAAAAAGGCTCCAGGGGTAACAGCCTCTGCTGGGCTGAACCTTCCCCTTGCCTCACGTCAAGCACCAGAAACTGTCCTCTGCACTCTGTTTTTCCCTTCTCCACCGCATCTACCACTGTCATCTCTGCATCGCCAAGCATGAAGCTAGCAGAATTGGTTCCAGGGAATACTGGAAGAGAAATAGGTAGCAGCACAAGTAGCCGCAGGTTGAACTTTCTGCTTCCGACTGCTAAAGTGAATCCGCAAACAAGCGAGTGCCACGCACGCTTCCTCTTGCAGCCTGGGCGATTCGCACAGCAGCCTGCTGCTCTGCCTTCGTTCTTATGCTCTTCGTAGCAGGTCGCGCTTTCGTTTAGCTGGAGACGAACAGTCGTCTGCTTCTCGCCCAGAGAGCACGGTGCTGGCAGCGAAAGCCTCCAGGCTGCTGCCTCTGCCCAAACACGCCTGGCCTCTGCACTTTCTCTCTCAGCGCTAGGTAGCAGCATATTCGGTCTGCGTGGTAGCCTGAATCTTAACGGAAAGCTTCTCAGCTAAGTCTCGCACAGAGAACAGGTTGAGGTCAACGAGCTTAGCCGGAGCTTACCCTCGACGCGTGCAAACCTGTATTTGCAGCACATCCTAGTGGTAGCCCTCTTTCCTTTCCAGCCTGCACAGCGCCGGCAGACGGCGGTGCTCTCTGCACCTGCCTTCTCCCTTGCAAGTACCAGCGCCAAGCTTACAGCCTTGCAGGGAGCGAAGAGGCGGATAGGCGTCTCGCCCAGAAGAAGGTGCCAGGACCAAAAGATGGTCTTCCTTTCTGCTGCTCCTTGCCCGAATTGTGGTGCTGTGTTGAAAGTCTTGCCCAGCGAAAAGCTACTCCAGCAAGTGTTTCTCTCCAAACGCATTTCGCTGAGCGAGAGCTACACGGACAGTTTGCACTCGGTGAAACAGCAAGAAAATGCTTGTCCGTCGAGCTGAAGGAAAATCCCTGCACAGCACACTGTGGCTGCGTGCAGTGTTCACGCTGAAGAGCGGCAAAGCTCCAAGCCATGGCTGGGCTTCACTTCTGTCCAGAGCACAGAAGGCGAAGAACCAAGCAGCTGGGCACCGGGCTCATGTACTCAGGGGAGCCAATTTCAAATGTCCAGCCAAGAGCTGCTTCACAAGCACATGCAGCTGAGAATGCTCTGGCTGCTTCAGAAAGGAAGGCGCAGCCCTTGCACTCCTGGACACAAGCTGGCCAGCAGCACGTTCCTAAACCTTCCGTGCTGCAGAGTGCATGCAGCTGGAGCACAGCCAGAAGGAGGCGTCCAGAAAGAAGGCGTTCTTCAAGTCCCCCCCTCCTCCAGGCAGCCTTGAAACTGAGCACAACAAACTGCGCCTCGGGGAGCTTCTTCTTTCCTCAGCTAGATGGACCGTCCCCTTCTTCACTCTCGCAGCTCCCTTGCCCACTTGCAGCAGCTGCTGCCAAAGAAAAAGGCTCCAGGGGTAACAGCCTCTGCTGGGCTGAACCTTCCCCTTGCCTCACGTCAAGCACCAGAAACTGTCCTCTGCACTCTGTTTTTCCCTTCTCCACCGCATCTACCACTGTCACCTCTGCATCTCCAAGCATGAAGCTAGCAGAATTGGTTCCAGGGAATACTGGAAGAGAAATAGGTAGCAGCACAAGTAGCCGCAGGTTGAACTTTCTGCTTCCGACTGCTAAAGTGAATCCGCAAACAAGCGAGTGCCACGCACGCTTCCTCTTGCAGCCTGGGCGATTCGCACAGCAGCCTGCTGCTCTGCCTTCGTTCTTATGCTCTTCGTAGCAGGTCGCGCTTTCGTTTAGCTGGAGACGAACAGTCGTCTGCTTCTCGCCCAGAGAGCACGGTGCTGGCAGCGAAAGCCTCCAGGCTGCTGCCTCTGCCCAAACACGCCTGGCCTCTGCACTTTCTCTCTCAGCGCTAGGTAGCAGCACATTCGGTCTGCGTGGTAGCCTGAATCTTAACGGAAAGCTTCTCAGCTAAGTCTCGCACAGAGAACAGTTTGAGGTCAACGAGCTTAGCCGGAGCTTACCCTCGACGCGTGCAAACCTGTATTTGCAGCACATCCTAGTGGTAGCCCTCTTTCCTTTCCAGCCTGCACAGCGCCGGCAGACGGCGGTGCTCTCTGCACCTGCCTTCTCCCTTGCAAGTACCAGCGCCAAGCTTACAGCCTTGCAGGGAGCGAAGAGGCGGATAGGCGTCTCGCCCAGAAGAAGGTGCCAGGACCAAAAGATGGTCTTCCTTTCTGCTGCTCCTTGCCCGAATTGTGGTGCTGTGTTGAAAGTCTTGCCCAGCGAAAAGCTACTCCAGCAAGTGTTTCTCTCCAAACGCATTTCGCTGAGCGAGAGCTACACGGACAGTTTGCACTCGGTGAAACAGCAAGAAAATGCTTGTCCGTCGAGCTGAAGGAAAATCCCTGCACAGCACACTGTGGCTGCGTGCAGTGTTCACGCTGAAGAGCGGCAAAGCTCCAAGCCATGGCTGGGCTTCACTTCTGTCCAGAGCACAGAAGGCGAAGAACCAAGCAGCTGGGCACCGGGCTCATGTACTCAGGGGAGCCAATTTCAAATGTCCAGCCAAGAGCTGCTTCACAAGCACATGCAGCTGAGAATGCTCTGGCTGCTTCAGAAAGGAAGGCGCAGCCCTTGCACTCCTGGACACAAGCTGGCCAGCAGCACGTTCCTAAACCTTCCGTGCTGCAGAGTGCATGCAGCTGGAGCACAGCCAGAAGGAGGCGTCCAGAAAGAAGGCGTTCTTCAAGTCCCCCCCTCCTCCAGGCAGCCTTGAAACTGAGCACAACAAACTGCGCCTCGGGGAGCTTCTTCTTTCCTCAGCTAGATGGACCGTCCCCTTCTTCACTCTCGCAGCTCCCTTGCCCACTTGCAGCAGCTGCTGCCAAAGAAAAAGGCTCCAGGGGTAACAGCCTCTGCTGGGCTGAACCTTCCCCTTGCCTCACGTCAAGCACCAGAAACTGTCCTCTGCACTCTGTTTTTCCCTTCTCCACCGCATCTACCACTGTCACCTCTGCATCTCCAAGCATGAAGCTAGCAGAATTGGTTCCAGGGAATACTGGAAGAGAAATAGGTAGCAGCACAAGTAGCCGCAGGTTGAACTTTCTGCTTCCGACTGCTAAAGTGAATCCGCAAACAAGCGAGTGCCACGCACGCTTCCTCTTGCAGCCTGGGCGATTCGCACAGCAGCCTGCTGCTCTGCCTTCGTTCTTATGCTCTTCGTAGCAGGTCGCGCTTTCGTTTAGCTGGAGACGAACAGTCGTCTGCTTCTCGCCCAGAGAGCACGGTGCTGGCAGCGAAAGCCTCCAGGCTGCTGCCTCTGCCCAAACACGCCTGGCCTCTGCACTTTCTCTCTCAGCGCTAGGTAGCAGCACATTCGGTCTGCGTGGTAGCCTGAATCTTAACGGAAAGCTTCTCAGCTAAGTCTCGCACAGAGAACAGGTTGAGGTCAACGAGCTTAGCCGGAGCTTACCCTCGACGCGTGCAAACCTGTATTTGCAGCACATCCTAGTGGTAGCCCTCTTTCCTTTCCAGCCTGCACAGCGCCGGCAGACGGCGGTGCTCTCTGCACCTGCCTTCTCCCTTGCAAGTACCAGCGCCAAGCTTACAGCCTTGCAGGGAGCGAAGAGGCGGATAGGCGTCTCGCCCAGAAGAAGGTGCCAGGACCAAAAGATGGTCTTCCTTTCTGCTGCTCCTTGCCCGAATTGTGGTGCTGTGTTGAAAGTCTTGCCCAGCGAAAAGCTACTCCAGCAAGTGTTTCTCTCCAAACGCATTTCGCTGAGCGAGAGCTACACGGACAGTTTGCACTCGGTGAAACAGCAAGAAAATGCTTGTCCGTCGAGCTGAAGGAAAATCCCTGCACAGCACACTGTGGCTGCGTGCAGTGTTCACGCTGAAGAGCGGCAAAGCTCCAAGCCATGGCTGGGCTTCACTTCTGTCCAGAGCACAGAAGGCGAAGAACCAAGCAGCTGGGCACCGGGCTCATGTACTCAGGGGAGCCAATTTCAAATGTCCAGCCAAGAGCTGCTTCACAAGCACATGCAGCTGAGAATGCTCTGGCTGCTTCAGAAAGGAAGGCGCAGCCCTTGCACTCCTGGACACAAGCTGGCCAGCAGCACGTTCCTAAACCTTCCGTGCTGCAGAGTGCATGCAGCTGGAGCACAGCCAGAAGGAGGCGTCCAGAAAGAAGGCGTTCTTCAAGTCCCCCCCTCCTCCAGGCAGCCTTGAAACTGAGCACAACAAACTGCGCCTCGGGGAGCTTCTTCTTTCCTCAGCTAGATGGACCGTCCCCTTCTTCACTCTCGCAGCTCCCTTGCCCACTTGCAGCAGCTGCTGCCAAAGAAAAAGGCTCCAGAAGTCAAAGCCTCTGCTGGGCTGAACCTTCCCCTTGCCTCACGTCAAGCACCAGAAACTGTCCTCTGCACTCTGTTTTTCCCTTCTCCACCGCATCTACCACTGTCATCTCTGCATCGCCAAGCATGAAGCTAGCAGAATTGGTTCCAGGGAATACTGGAAGAGAAATAGGTAGCAGCACAAGTAGCCGCAGGTTGAACTTTCTGCTTCCGACTGCTAAAGTGAATCCGCAAACAAGCGAGTGCCACGCACGCTTCCTCTTGCAGCCTGGGCGATTCGCACAGCAGCCTGCTGCTCTGCCTTCGTTCTTATGCTCTTCGTAGCAGGTCGCGCTTTCGTTTAGCTGGAGACGAACAGTCGTCTGCTTCTCGCCCAGAGAGCACGGTGCTGGCAGCGAAAGCCTCCAGGCTGCTGCCTCTGCCCAAACACGCCTGGCCTCTGCACTTTCTCTCTCAGCGCTAGGTAGCAGCACATTCGGTCTGCGTGGTAGCCTGAATCTTAACGGAAAGCTTCTCAGCTAAGTCTCGCACAGAGAACAGTTTGAGGTCAACGAGCTTAGCCGGAGCTTACCCTCGACGCGTGCAAACCTGTATTTGCAGCACATCCTAGTGGTAGCCCTCTTTCCTTTCCAGCCTGCACAGCGCCGGCAGACGGCGGTGCTCTCTGCACCTGCCTTCTCCCTTGCAAGTACCAGCGCCAAGCTTACAGCCTTGCAGGGAGCGAAGAGGCGGATAGGCGTCTCGCCCAGAAGAAGGTGCCAGGACCAAAAGATGGTCTTCCTTTCTGCTGCTCCTTGCCCGAATTGTGGTGCTGTGTTGAAAGTCTTGCCCAGCGAAAAGCTACTCCAGCAAGTGTTTCTCTCCAAACGCATTTCGCTGAGCGAGAGCTACACGGACAGTTTGCACTCGGTGAAACAGCAAGAAAATGCTTGTCCGTCGAGCTGAAGGAAAATCCCTGCACAGCACACTGTGGCTGCGTGCAGTGTTCACGCTGAAGAGCGGCAAAGCTCCAAGCCATGGCTGGGCTTCACTTCTGTCCAGAGCACAGAAGGCGAAGAACCAAGCAGCTGGGCACCGGGCTCATGTACTCAGGGGAGCCAATTTCAAATGTCCAGCCAAGAGCTGCTTCACAAGCACATGCAGCTGAGAATGCTCTGGCTGCTTCAGAAAGGAAGGCGCAGCCCTTGCACTCCTGGACACAAGCTGGCCAGCAGCACGTTCCTAAACCTTCCGTGCTGCAGAGTGCATGCAGCTGGAGCACAGCCAGAAGGAGGCGTCCAGAAAGAAGGCGTTCTTCAAGTCCCCCCCTCCTCCAGGCAGCCTTGAAACTGAGCACAACAAACTGCGCCTCGGGGAGCTTCTTCTTTCCTCAGCTAGATGGACCGTCCCCTTCTTCACTCTCGCAGCTCCCTTGCCCACTTGCAGCAGCTGCTGCCAAAGAAAAAGGCTCCAGGGGTAACAGCCTCTGCTGGGCTGAACCTTCCCCTTGCCTCACGTCAAGCACCAGAAACTGTCCTCTGCACTCTGTTTTTCCCTTCTCCACCGCATCTACCACTGTCATCTCTGCATCGCCAAGCATGAAGCTAGCAGAATTGGTTCCAGGGAATACTGGAAGAGAAATAGGTAGCAGCACAAGTAGCCGCAGGTTGAACTTTCTGCTTCCGACTGCTAAAGTGAATCCGCAAACAAGCGAGTGCCACGCACGCTTCCTCTTGCAGCCTGGGCGATTCGCACAGCAGCCTGCTGCTCTGCCTTCGTTCTTATGCTCTTCGTAGCAGGTCGCGCTTTCGTTTAGCTGGAGACGAACAGTCGTCTGCTTCTCGCCCAGAGAGCACGGTGCTGGCAGCGAAAGCCTCCAGGCTGCTGCCTCTGCCCAAACACGCCTGGCCTCTGCACTTTCTCTCTCAGCGCTAGGTAGCAGCACATTCGGTCTGCGTGGTAGCCTGAATCTTAACGGAAAGCTTCTCAGCTAAGTCTCGCACAGAGAACAGGTTGAGGTCAACGAGCTTAGCCGGAGCTTACCCTCGACGCGTGCAAACCTGTATTTGCAGCACATCCTAGTGGTAGCCCTCTTTCCTTTCCAGCCTGCACAGCGCCGGCAGACGGCGGTGCTCTCTGCACCTGCCTTCTCCCTTGCAAGTACCAGCGCCAAGCTTACAGCCTTGCAGGGAGCGAAGAGGCGGATAGGCGTCTCGCCCAGAAGAAGGTGCCAGGACCAAAAGATGGTCTTCCTTTCTGCTGCTCCTTGCCCGAATTGTGGTGCTGTGTTGAAAGTCTTGCCCAGCGAAAAGCTACTCCAGCAAGTGTTTCTCTCCAAACGCATTTCGCTGAGCGAGAGCTACACGGACAGTTTGCACTCGGTGAAACAGCAAGAAAATGCTTGTCCGTCGAGCTGAAGGAAAATCCCTGCACAGCACACTGTGGCTGCGTGCAGTGTTCACGCTGAAGAGCGGCAAAGCTCCAAGCCATGGCTGGGCTTCACTTCTGTCCAGAGCACAGAAGGCGAAGAACCAAGCAGCTGGGCACCGGGCTCATGTACTCAGGGGAGCCAATTTCAAATGTCCAGCCAAGAGCTGCTTCACAAGCACATGCAGCTGAGAATGCTCTGGCTGCTTCAGAAAGGAAGGCGCAGCCCTTGCACTCCTGGACACAAGCTGGCCAGCAGCAGGTTCCTAAACCTTCCGTGCTGCAGAGTGCATGCAGCTGGAGCACAGCCAGAAGGAGGCGTCCAGAAAGAAGGCGTTCTTCAAGTCCCCCCCTCCTCCAGGCAGCCTTGAAACTGAGCACAACAAACTGCGCCTCGGGGAGCTTCTTCTTTCCTCAGCTAGATGGACCGTCCCCTTCTTCACTCTCGCAGCTCCCTTGCCCACTTGCAGCAGCTGCTGCCAAAGAAAAAGGCTCCAGAAGTCAAAGCCTCTGCTGGGCTGAACCTTCCCCTTGCCTCACGTCAAGCACCAGAAACTGTCCTCTGCACTCTGTTTTTCCCTTCTCCACCGCATCTACCACTGTCATCTCTGCATCGCCAAGCATGAAGCTAGCAGAATTGGTTCCAGGGAATACTGGAAGAGAAATAGGTAGCAGCACAAGTAGCCGCAGGTTGAACTTTCTGCTTCCGACTGCTAAAGTGAATCCGCAAACAAGCGAGTGCCACGCACGCTTCCTCTTGCAGCCTGGGCGATTCGCACAGCAGCCTGCTGCTCTGCCTTCGTTCTTATGCTCTTCGTAGCAGGTCGCGCTTTCGTTTAGCTGGAGACGAACAGTCGTCTGCTTCTCGCCCAGAGAGCACGGTGCTGGCAGCGAAAGCCTCCAGGCTGCTGCCTCTGCCCAAACACGCCTGGCCTCTGCACTTTCTCTCTCAGCGCTAGGTAGCAGCATATTCGGTCTGCGTGGTAGCCTGAATCTTAACGGAAAGCTTCTCAGCTAAGTCTCGCACAGAGAACAGTTTGAGGTCAACGAGCTTAGCCGGAGCTTACCCTCGACGCGTGCAAACCTGTATTTGCAGCACATCCTAGTGGTAGCCCTCTTTCCTTTCCAGCCTGCACAGCGCCGGCAGACGGCGGTGCTCTCTGCACCTGCCTTCTCCCTTGCAAGTACCAGCGCCAAGCTTACAGCCTTGCAGGGAGCGAAGAGGCGGATAGGCGTGTCGCCCAGAAGAAGGTGCCAGGACCAAAAGATGGTCTTCCTTTCTCCTGCTCCTTGCCCGAATTGTGGTGCTGTGTTGAAAGTCTTGCCCAGCGAAAAGCTACTCCAGCAAGTGTTTCTCTCCAAACGCATTTCGCTGAGCGAGAGCTACACGGACAGTTTGCACTCGGTGAAACAGCAAGAAAATGCTTGTCCGTCGAGCTGAAGGAAAATCCCTGCACAGCACACTGTGGCTGCGTGCAGTGTTCCCGCTGAAGAGCGGCAAAGCTCCAAGCCATGGCTGGGCTTCACTTCTGTCCAGAGCACAGAAGGCGAAGAACCAAGCAGCTGGGCACCGGGCTCATGTACTCAGGGGAGCCAATTTCAAATGTCCAGCCAAGAGCTGCTTCACAAGCACATGCAGCTGAGAATGCTCTGGCTGCTTCAGAAAGGAAGGCGCAGCCCTTGCACTCCTGGACACAAGCTGGCCAGCAGCAGGTTCCTAAACCTTCCGTGCTGCAGAGTGCATGCAGCTGGAGCACAGCCAGAAGGAGGCGTCCAGAAAGAAGGCGTTCTTCAAGTCCCCCCCTCCTCCAGGCAGCCTTGAAACTGAGCACAACAAACTGCGCCTCGGGGAGCTTCTTCTTTCCTCAGCTAGATGGACCGTCCCCTTCTTCACTCTCGCAGCTCCCTTGCCCACTTGCAGCAGCTGCTGCCAAAGAAAAAGGCTCCAGGGCTAACAGCCTCTGCTGGGCTGAACCTTCCCCTTGCCTCACGTCAAGCACCAGAAACTGTCCTCTGCACTCTGTTTTTCCCTTCTCCACCGCATCTACCACTGTCATCTCTGCATCGCCAAGCATGAAGCTAGCAGAATTGGTTCCAGGGAATACTGGAAGAGAAATAGGTAGCAGCACAAGTAGCCGCAGGTTGAACTTTCTGCTTCCGACTGCTAAAGTGAATCCGCAAACAAGCGAGTGCCACGCACGCTTCCTCTTGCAGCCTGGGCGATTCGCACAGCAGCCTGCTGCTCTGCCTTCGTTCTTATGCTCTTCGTAGCAGGTCGCGCTTTCGTTTAGCTGGAGACGAACAGTCGTCTGCTTCTCGCCCAGAGAGCACGGTGCTGGCAGCGAAAGCCTCCAGGCTGCTGCCTCTGCCCAAACACGCCTGGCCTCTGCACTTTCTCTCTCAGCGCTAGGTAGCAGCACATTCGGTCTGCGTGGTAGCCTGAATCTTAACGGAAAGCTTCTCAGCTAAGTCTCGCACAGAGAACAGTTTGAGGTCAACGAGCTTAGCCGGAGCTTACCCTCGACGCGTGCAAACCTGTATTTGCAGCACATCCTAGTGGTAGCCCTCTTTCCTTTCCAGCCTGCACAACGCCGGCAGACGGCGGTGCTCTCTGCACCTGCCTTCTCACTTGCAAGTACCAGCGCCAAGCTTACAGCCTTGCAGGGAGCGAAGAGGCGGATAGGCGTCTCGCCCAGAAGAAGGTGCCAGGACCAAAAGATGGTCTTCCTTTCTGCTGCTCCTTGCCCGAATTGTGGTGCTGTGTTGAAAGTCTTGCCCAGCGAAAAGCTACTCCAGCAAGTGTTTCTCTCCAAACGCATTTCGCTGAGCGAGAGCTACACGGACAGTTTGCACTCGGTGAAACAGCAAGAAAATGCTTGTCCGTCGAGCTGAAGGAAAATCCCTGCACAGCACACTGTGGCTGCGTGCAGTGTTCACGCTGAAGAGCGGCAAAGCTCCAAGCCATGGCTGGGCTTCACTTCTGTCCAGAGCACAGAAGGCGAAGAACCAAGCAGCTGGGCACCGGGCTCATGTACTCAGGGGAGCCAATTTCAAATGTCCAGCCAAGAGCTGCTTCACAAGCACATGCAGCTGAGAATGCTCTGGCTGCTTCAGAAAGGAAGGCGCAGCCCTTGCACTCCTGGACACAAGCTGGCCAGCAGCACGTTCCTAAACCTTCCGTGCTGCAGAGTGCATGCAGCTGGAGCACAGCCAGAAGGAGGCGTCCAGAAAGAAGGCGTTCTTCAAGTCCCCCCCTCCTCCAGGCAGCCTTGAAACTGAGCACAACAAACTGCGCCTCGGGGAGCTTCTTCTTTCCTCAGCTAGATGGACCGTCCCCTTCTTCACTCTCGCAGCTCCCTTGCCCACTTGCAGCAGCTGCTGCCAAAGAAAAAGGCTCCAGGGGTAACAGCCTCTGCTGGGCTGAACCTTCCCCTTGCCTCACGTCAAGCACCAGAAACTGTCCTCTGCACTCTGTTTTTCCCTTCTCCACCGCATCTACCACTGTCATCTCTGCATCTCCAAGCATGAAGCTAGCAGAATTGGTTCCAGGGAATACTGGAAGAGAAATAGGTAGCAGCACAAGTAGCCGCAGGTTGAACTTTCTGCTTCCGACTGCTAAAGTGAATCCGCAAACAAGCGAGTGCCACGCACGCTTCCTCTTGCAGCCTGGGCGATTCGCACAGCAGCCTGCTGCTCTGCCTTCGTTCTTATGCTCTTCGTAGCAGGTCGCGCTTTCGTTTAGCTGGAGACGAACAGTCGTCTGCTTCTCGCCCAGAGAGCACGGTGCTGGCAGCGAAAGCCTCCAGGCTGCTGCCTCTGCCCAAACACGCCTGGCCTCTGCACTTTCTCTCTCAGCGCTAGGTAGCAGCACATTCGGTCTGCGTGGTAGCCTGAATCTTAACGGAAAGCTTCTCAGCTACGTCTCGCACAGAGAACAGTTTGAGGTCAACGAGCTTAGCCGGAGCTTACCCTCGACGCGTGGAAACCTGTATTTGCAGCACATCCTAGTGGTAGCCCTCTTTCCTTTCCAGCCTGCACAGCGCCGGCAGACGGCGGTGCTCTCTGCACCTGCCTTCTCCCTTGCAAGTACCAGCGCCAAGCTTACAGCCTTGCAGGGAGCGAAGAGGCGGATAGGCGTCTCGCCCAGAAGAAGGTGCCAGGACCAAAAGATGGTCTTCCTTTCTGCTGCTCCTTGCCCGAATTGTGGTGCTGTGTTGAAAGTCTTGCCCAGCGAAAAGCTACTCCAGCAAGTGTTTCTCTCCAAACGCATTTCGCTGAGCGAGAGCTACACGGACAGTTTGCACTCGGTGAAACAGCAAGAAAATGCTTGTCCGTCGAGCTGAAGGAAAATCCCTGCACAGCACACTGTGGCTGCGTGCAGTGTTCACGCTGAAGAGCGGCAAAGCTCCAAGCCATGGCTGGGCTTCACTTCTGTCCAGAGCACAGAAGGCGAAGAACCAAGCAGCTGGGCACCGGGCTCATGTACTCAGGGGAGCCAATTTCAAATGTCCAGCCAAGAGCTGCTTCACAAGCACATGCAGCTGAGAATGCTCTGGCTGCTTCAGAAAGGAAGGCGCAGCCCTTGCACTCCTGGACACAAGCTGGCCAGCAGCACGTTCCTAAACCTTCCGTGCTGCAGAGTGCATGCAGCTGGAGCACAGCCAGAAGGAGGCGTCCAGAAAGAAGGCGTTCTTCAAGTCCCCCCCTCCTCCAGGCAGCCTTGAAACTGAGCACAACAAACTGCGCCTCGGGGAGCTTCTTCTTTCCTCAGCTAGATGGACCGTCCCCTTCTTCACTCTCGCAGCTCCCTTGCCCACTTGCAGCAGCTGCTGCCAAAGAAAAAGGCTCCAGAAGTCAAAGCCTCTGCTGGGCTGAACCTTCCCCTTGCCTCACGTCAAGCACCAGAAACTGTCCTCTGCACTCTGTTTTTCCCTTCTCCACCGCATCTACCACTGTCATCTCTGCATCGCCAAGCATGAAGCTAGCAGAATTGGTTCCAGGGAATACTGGAAGAGAAATAGGTAGCAGCACAAGTAGCCGCAGGTTGAACTTTCTGCTTCCGACTGCTAAAGTGAATCCGCAAACAAGCGAGTGCCACGCACGCTTCCTCTTGCAGCCTGGGCGATTCGCACAGCAGCCTGCTGCTCTGCCTTCGTTCTTATGCTCTTCGTAGCAGGTCGCGCTTTCGTTTAGCTGGAGACGAACAGTCGTCTGCTTCTCGCCCAGAGAGCACGGTGCTGGCAGCGAAAGCCTCCAGGCTGCTGCCTCTGCCCAAACACGCCTGGCCTCTGCACTTTCTCTCTCAGCGCTAGGTAGCAGCACATTCGGTCTGCGTGGTAGCCTGAATCTTAACGGAAAGCTTCTCAGCTAAGTCTCGCACAGAGAACAGGTTGAGGTCAACGAGCTTAGCCGGAGCTTACCCTCGACGCGTGCAAACCTGTATTTGCAGCACATCCTAGTGGTAGCCCTCTTTCCTTTCCAGCCTGCACAGCGCCGGCAGACGGCGGTGCTCTCTGCACCTGCCTTCTCCCTTGCAAGTACCAGCGCCAAGCTTACAGCCTTGCAGGGAGCGAAGAGGCGGATAGGCGTCTCGCCCAGAAGAAGGTGCCAGGACCAAAAGATGGTCTTCCTTTCTGCTGCTCCTTGCCCGAATTGTGGTGCTGTGTTGAAAGTCTTGCCCAGCGAAAAGCTACTCCAGCAAGTGTTTCTCTCCAAACGCATTTCGCTGAGCGAGAGCTACACGGACAGTTTGCACTCGGTGAAACAGCAAGAAAATGCTTGTCCGTCGAGCTGAAGGAAAATCCCTGCACAGCACACTGTGGCTGCGTGCAGTGTTCACGCTGAAGAGCGGCAAAGCTCCAAGCCATGGCTGGGCTTCACTTCTGTCCAGAGCACAGAAGGCGAAGAACCAAGCAGCTGGGCACCGGGCTCATGTACTCAGGGGAGCCAATTTCAAATGTCCAGCCAAGAGCTGCTTCACAAGCACATGCAGCTGAGAATGCTCTGGCTGCTTCAGAAAGGAAGGCGCAGCCCTTGCACTCCTGGACACAAGCTGGCCAGCAGCACGTTCCTAAACCTTCCGTGCTGCAGAGTGCATGCAGCTGGAGCACAGCCAGAAGGAGGCGTCCAGAAAGAAGGCGTTCTTCAAGTCCCCCCCTCCTCCAGGCAGCCTTGAAACTGAGCACAACAAACTGCGCCTCGGGGAGCTTCTTCTTTCCTCAGCTAGATGGACCGTCCCCTTCTTCACTCTCGCAGCTCCCTTGCCCACTTGCAGCAGCTGCTGCCAAAGAAAAAGGCTCCAGGGGTAACAGCCTCTGCTGGGCTGAACCTTCCCCTTGCCTCACGTCAAGCACCAGAAACTGTCCTCTGCACTCTGTTTTTCCCTTCTCCACCGCATCTACCACTGTCATCTCTGCATCGCCAAGCATGAAGCTAGCAGAATTGGTTCCAGGGAATACTGGAAGAGAAATAGGTAGCAGCACAAGTAGCCGCAGGTTGAACTTTCTGCTTCCGACTGCTAAAGTGAATCCGCAAACAAGCGAGTGCCACGCACGCTTCCTCTTGCAGCCTGGGCGATTCGCACAGCAGCCTGCTGCTCTGCCTTCGTTCTTATGCTCTTCGTAGCAGGTCGCGCTTTCGTTTAGCTGGAGACGAACAGTCGTCTGCTTCTCGCCCAGAGAGCACGGTGCTGGCAGCGAAAGCCTCCAGGCTGCTGCCTCTGCCCAAACACGCCTGGCCTCTGCACTTTCTCTCTCAGCGCTAGGTAGCAGCATATTCGGTCTGCGTGGTAGCCTGAATCTTAACGGAAAGCTTCTCAGCTAAGTCTCGCACAGAGAACAGGTTGAGGTCAACGAGCTTAGCCGGAGCTTACCCTCGACGCGTGCAAACCTGTATTTGCAGCACATCCTAGTGGTAGCCCTCTTTCCTTTCCAGCCTGCACAGCGCCGGCAGACGGCGGTGCTCTCTGCACCTGCCTTCTCCCTTGCAAGTACCAGCGCCAAGCTTACAGCCTTGCAGGGAGCGAAGAGGCGGATAGGCGTGTCGCCCAGAAGAAGGTGCCAGGACCAAAAGATGGTCTTCCTTTCTGCTGCTCCTTGCCCGAATTGTGGTGCTGTGTTGAAAGTCTTGCCCAGCGAAAAGCTACTCCAGCAAGTGTTTCTCTCCAAACGCATTTCGCTGAGCGAGAGCTACACGGACAGTTTGCACTCGGTGAAACAGCAAGAAAATGCTTGTCCGTCGAGCTGAAGGAAAATCCCTGCACAGCACACTGTGGCTGCGTGCAGTGTTCACGCTGAAGAGCGGCAAAGCTCCAAGCCATGGCTGGGCTTCACTTCTGTCCAGAGCACAGAAGGCGAAGAACCAAGCAGCTGGGCACCGGGCTCATGTACTCAGGGGAGCCAATTTCAAATGTCCAGCCAAGAGCTGCTTCACAAGCACATGCAGCTGAGAATGCTCTGGCTGCTTCAGAAAGGAAGGCGCAGCCCTTGCACTCCTGGACACAAGCTGGCCAGCAGCACGTTCCTAAACCTTCCGTGCTGCAGAGTGCATGCAGCTGGAGCACAGCCAGAAGGAGGCGTCCAGAAAGAAGGCGTTCTTCAAGTCCCCCCCTCCTCCAGGCAGCCTTGAAACTGAGCACAACAAACTGCGCCTCGGGGAGCTTCTTCTTTCCTCAGCTAGATGGACCGTCCCCTTCTTCACTCTCGCAGCTCCCTTGCCCACTTGCAGCAGCTGCTGCCAAAGAAAAAGGCTCCAGGGGTAACAGCCTCTGCTGGGCTGAACCTTCCCCTTGCCTCACGTCAAGCACCAGAAACTGTCCTCTGCACTCTGTTTTTCCCTTCTCCACCGCATCTACCACTGTCATCTCTGCATCGCCAAGCATGAAGCTAGCAGAATTGGTTCCAGGGAATACTGGAAGAGAAATAGGTAGCAGCACAAGTAGCCGCAGGTTGAACTTTCTGCTTCCGACTGCTAAAGTGAATCCGCAAACAAGCGAGTGCCACGCACGCTTCCTCTTGCAGCCTGGGCGATTCGCACAGCAGCCTGCTGCTCTGCCTTCGTTCTTATGCTCTTCGTAGCAGGTCGCGCTTTCGTTTAGCTGGAGACGAACAGTCGTCTGCTTCTCGCCCAGAGAGCACGGTGCTGGCAGCGAAAGCCTCCAGGCTGCTGCCTCTGCCCAAACACGCCTGGCCTCTGCACTTTCTCTCTCAGCGCTAGGTAGCAGCACATTCGGTCTGCGTGGTAGCCTGAATCTTAACGGAAAGCTTCTCAGCTAAGTCTCGCACAGAGAACAGGTTGAGGTCAACGAGCTTAGCCGGAGCTTACCCTCGACGCGTGCAAACCTGTATTTGCAGCACATCCTAGTGGTAGCCCTCTTTCCTTTCCAGCCTGCACAGCGCCGGCAGACGGCGGTGCTCTCTGCACCTGCCTTCTCCCTTGCAAGTACCAGCGCCAAGCTTACAGCCTTGCAGGGAGCGAAGAGGCGGATAGGCGTGTCGCCCAGAAGAAGGTGCCAGGACCAAAAGATGGTCTTCCTTTCTGCTGCTCCTTGCCCGAATTGTGGTGCTGTGTTGAAAGTCTTGCCCAGCGAAAAGCTACTCCAGCAAGTGTTTCTCTCCAAACGCATTTCGCTGAGCGAGAGCTACACGGACAGTTTGCACTCGGTGAAACAGCAAGAAAATGCTTGTCCGTCGAGCTGAAGGAAAATCCCTGCACAGCACACTGTGGCTGCGTGCAGTGTTCACGCTGAAGAGCGGCAAAGCTCCAAGCCATGGCTGGGCTTCACTTCTGTCCAGAGCACAGAAGGCGAAGAACCAAGCAGCTGGGCACCGGGCTCATGTACTCAGGGGAGCCAATTTCAAATGTCCAGCCAAGAGCTGCTTCACAAGCACATGCAGCTGAGAATGCTCTGGCTGCTTCAGAAAGGAAGGCGCAGCCCTTGCACTCCTGGACACAAGCTGGCCAGCAGCACGTTCCTAAACCTTCCGTGCTGCAGAGTGCATGCAGCTGGAGCACAGCCAGAAGGAGGCGTCCAGAAAGAAGGCGTTCTTCAAGTCCCCCCCTCCTCCAGGCAGCCTTGAAACTGAGCACAACAAACTGCGCCTCGGGGAGCTTCTTCTTTCCTCAGCTAGATGGACCGTCCCCTTCTTCACTCTCGCAGCTCCCTTGCCCACTTGCAGCAGCTGCTGCCAAAGAAAAAGGCTCCAGGGGTAACAGCCTCTGCTGGGCTGAACCTTCCCCTTGCCTCACGTCAAGCACCAGAAACTGTCCTCTGCACTCTGTTTTTCCCTTCTCCACCGCATCTACCACTGTCATCTCTGCATCGCCAAGCATGAAGCTAGCAGAATTGGTTCCAGGGAATACTGGAAGAGAAATAGGTAGCAGCACAAGTAGCCGCAGGTTGAACTTTCTGCTTCCGACTGCTAAAGTGAATCCGCAAACAAGCGAGTGCCACGCACGCTTCCTCTTGCAGCCTGGGCGATTCGCACAGCAGCCTGCTGCTCTGCCTTCGTTCTTATGCTCTTCGTAGCAGGTCGCGCTTTCGTTTAGCTGGAGACGAACAGTCGTCTGCTTCTCGCCCAGAGAGCACGGTGCTGGCAGCGAAAGCCTCCAGGCTGCTGCCTCTGCCCAAACACGCCTGGCCTCTGCACTTTCTCTCTCAGCGCTAGGTAGCAGCACATTCGGTCTGCGTGGTAGCCTGAATCTTAACGGAAAGCTTCTCAGCTAAGTCTCGCACAGAGAACAGTTTGAGGTCAACGAGCTTAGCCGGAGCTTACCCTCGACGCGTGCAAACCTGTATTTGCAGCACATCCTAGTGGTAGCCCTCTTTCCTTTCCAGCCTGCACAGCGCCGGCAGACGGCGGTGCTCTCTGCACCTGCCTTCTCCCTTGCAAGTACCAGCGCCAAGCTTACAGCCTTGCAGGGAGCGAAGAGGCGGATAGGCGTCTCGCCCAGAAGAAGGTGCCAGGACCAAAAGATGGTCTTCCTTTCTGCTGCTCCTTGCCCGAATTGTGGTGCTGTGTTGAAAGTCTTGCCCAGCGAAAAGCTACTCCAGCAAGTGTTTCTCTCCAAACGCATTTCGCTGAGCGAGAGCTACACGGACAGTTTGCACTCGGTGAAACAGCAAGAAAATGCTTGTCCGTCGAGCTGAAGGAAAATCCCTGCACAGCACACTGTGGCTGCGTGCAGTGTTCACGCTGAAGAGCGGCAAAGCTCCAAGCCATGGCTGGGCTTCACTTCTGTCCAGAGCACAGAAGGCGAAGAACCAAGCAGCTGGGCACCGGGCTCATGTACTCAGGGGAGCCAATTTCAAATGTCCAGCCAAGAGCTGCTTCACAAGCACATGCAGCTGAGAATGCTCTGGCTGCTTCAGAAAGGAAGGCGCAGCCCTTGCACTCCTGGACACAAGCTGGCCAGCAGCACGTTCCTAAACCTTCCGTGCTGCAGAGTGCATGCAGCTGGAGCACAGCCAGAAGGAGGCGTCCAGAAAGAAGGCGTTCTTCAAGTCCCCCCCTCCTCCAGGCAGCCTTGAAACTGAGCACAACAAACTGCGCCTCGGGGAGCTTCTTCTTTCCTCAGCTAGATGGACCGTCCCCTTCTTCACTCTCGCAGCTCCCTTGCCCACTTGCAGCAGCTGCTGCCAAAGAAAAAGGCTCCAGGGGTAACAGCCTCTGCTGGGCTGAACCTTCCCCTTGCCTCACGTCAAGCACCAGAAACTGTCCTCTGCACTCTGTTTTTCCCTTCTCCACCGCATCTACCACTGTCATCTCTGCATCGCCAAGCATGAAGCTAGCAGAATTGGTTCCAGGGAATACTGGAAGAGAAATAGGTAGCAGCACAAGTAGCCGCAGGTTGAACTTTCTGCTTCCGACTGCTAAAGTGAATCCGCAAACAAGCGAGTGCCACGCACGCTTCCTCTTGCAGCCTGGGCGATTCGCACAGCAGCCTGCTGCTCTGCCTTCGTTCTTATGCTCTTCGTAGCAGGTCGCGCTTTCGTTTAGCTGGAGACGAACAGTCGTCTGCTTCTCGCCCAGAGAGCACGGTGCTGGCAGCGAAAGCCTCCAGGCTGCTGCCTCTGCCCAAACACGCCTGGCCTCTGCACTTTCTCTCTCAGCGCTAGGTAGCAGCACATTCGGTCTGCGTGGTAGCCTGAATCTTAACGGAAAGCTTCTCAGCTAAGTCTCGCACAGAGAACAGTTTGAGGTCAACGAGCTTAGCCGGAGCTTACCCTCGACGCGTGCAAACCTGTATTTGCAGCACATCCTAGTGGTAGCCCTCTTTCCTTTCCAGCCTGCACAGCGCCGGCAGACGGCGGTGCTCTCTGCACCTGCCTTCTCACTTGCAAGTACCAGCGCCAAGCTTACAGCCTTGCAGGGAGCGAAGAGGCGGATAGGCGTCTCGCCCAGAAGAAGGTGCCAGGACCAAAAGATGGTCTTCCTTTCTGCTGCTCCTTGCCCGAATTGTGGTGCTGTGTTGAAAGTCTTGCCCAGCGAAAAGCTACTCCAGCAAGTGTTTCTCTCCAAACGCATTTCGCTGAGCGAGAGCTACACGGACAGTTTGCACTCGGTGAAACAGCAAGAAAATGCTTGTCCGTCGAGCTGAAGGAAAATCCCTGCACAGCACACTGTGGCTGCGTGCAGTGTTCACGCTGAAGAGCGGCAAAGCTCCAAGCCATGGCTGGGCTTCACTTCTGTCCAGAGCACAGAAGGCGAAGAACCAAGCAGCTGGGCACCGGGCTCATGTACTCAGGGGAGCCAATTTCAAATGTCCAGCCAAGAGCTGCTTCACAAGCACATGCAGCTGAGAATGCTCTGGCTGCTTCAGAAAGGAAGGCGCAGCCCTTGCACTCCTGGACACAAGCTGGCCAGCAGCACGTTCCTAAACCTTCCGTGCTGCAGAGTGCATGCAGCTGGAGCACAGCCAGAAGGAGGCGTCCAGAAAGAAGGCGTTCTTCAAGTCCCCCCCTCCTCCAGGCAGCCTTGAAACTGAGCACAACAAACTGCGCCTCGGGGAGCTTCTTCTTTCCTCAGCTAGATGGACCGTCCCCTTCTTCACTCTCGCAGCTCCCTTGCCCACTTGCAGCAGCTGCTGCCAAAGAAAAAGGCTCCAGAAGTCAAAGCCTCTGCTGGGCTGAACCTTCCCCTTGCCTCACGTCAAGCACCAGAAACTGTCCTCTGCACTCTGTTTTTCCCTTCTCCACCGCATCTACCACTGTCATCTCTGCATCGCCAAGCATGAAGCTAGCAGAATTGGTTCCAGGGAATACTGGAAGAGAAATAGGTAGCAGCACAAGTAGCCGCAGGTTGAACTTTCTGCTTCCGACTGCTAAAGTGAATCCGCAAACAAGCGAGTGCCACGCACGCTTCCTCTTGCAGCCTGGGCGATTCGCACAGCAGCCTGCTGCTCTGCCTTCGTTCTTATGCTCTTCGTAGCAGGTCGCGCTTTCGTTTAGCTGGAGACGAACAGTCGTCTGCTTCTCGCCCAGAGAGCACGGTGCTGGCAGCGAAAGCCTCCAGGCTGCTGCCTCTGCCCAAACACGCCTGGCCTCTGCACTTTCTCTCTCAGCGCTAGGTAGCAGCACATTCGGTCTGCGTGGTAGCCTGAATCTTAACGGAAAGCTTCTCAGCTAAGTCTCGCACAGAGAACAGTTTGAGGTCAACGAGCTTAGCCGGAGCTTACCCTCGACGCGTGCAAACCTGTATTTGCAGCACATCCTAGTGGTAGCCCTCTTTCCTTTCCAGCCTGCACAGCGCCGGCAGACGGCGGTGCTCTCTGCACCTGCCTTCTCCCTTGCAAGTACCAGCGCCAAGCTTACAGCCTTGCAGGGAGCGAAGAGGCGGATAGGCGTCTCGCCCAGAAGAAGGTGCCAGGACCAAAAGATGGTCTTCCTTTCTCCTGCTCCTTGCCCGAATTGTGGTGCTGTGTTGAAAGTCTTGCCCAGCGAAAAGCTACTCCAGCAAGTGTTTCTCTCCAAACGCATTTCGCTGAGCGAGAGCTACACGGACAGTTTGCACTCGGTGAAACAGCAAGAAAATGCTTGTCCGTCGAGCTGAAGGAAAATCCCTGCACAGCACACTGTGGCTGCGTGCAGTGTTCACGCTGAAGAGCGGCAAAGCTCCAAGCCATGGCTGGGCTTCACTTCTGTCCAGAGCACAGAAGGCGAAGAACCAAGCAGCTGGGCACCGGGCTCATGTACTCAGGGGAGCCAATTTCAAATGTCCAGCCAAGAGCTGCTTCACAAGCACATGCAGCTGAGAATGCTCTGGCTGCTTCAGAAAGGAAGGCGCAGCCCTTGCACTCCTGGACACAAGCTGGCCAGCAGCACGTTCCTAAACCTTCCGTGCTGCAGAGTGCATGCAGCTGGAGCACAGCCAGAAGGAGGCGTCCAGAAAGAAGGCGTTCTTCAAGTCCCCCCCTCCTCCAGGCAGCCTTGAAACTGAGCACAACAAACTGCGCCTCGGGGAGCTTCTTCTTTCCTCAGCTAGATGGACCGTCCCCTTCTTCACTCTCGCAGCTCCCTTGCCCACTTGCAGCAGCTGCTGCCAAAGAAAAAGGCTCCAGGGGTAACAGCCTCTGCTGGGCTGAACCTTCCCCTTGCCTCACGTCAAGCACCAGAAACTGTCCTCTGCACTCTGTTTTTCCCTTCTCCACCGCATCTACCACTGTCATCTCTGCATCGCCAAGCATGAAGCTAGCAGAATTGGTTCCAGGGAATACTGGAAGAGAAATAGGTAGCAGCACAAGTAGCCGCAGGTTGAACTTTCTGCTTCCGACTGCTAAAGTGAATCCGCAAACAAGCGAGTGCCACGCACGCTTCCTCTTGCAGCCTGGGCGATTCGCACAGCAGCCTGCTGCTCTGCCTTCGTTCTTATGCTCTTCGTAGCAGGTCGCGCTTTCGTTTAGCTGGAGACGAACAGTCGTCTGCTTCTCGCCCAGAGAGCACGGTGCTGGCAGCGAAAGCCTCCAGGCTGCTGCCTCTGCCCAAACACGCCTGGCCTCTGCACTTTCTCTCTCAGCGCTAGGTAGCAGCATATTCGGTCTGCGTGGTAGCCTGAATCTTAACGGAAAGCTTCTCAGCTAAGTCTCGCACAGAGAACAGGTTGAGGTCAACGAGCTTAGCCGGAGCTTACCCTCGACGCGTGCAAACCTGTATTTGCAGCACATCCTAGTGGTAGCCCTCTTTCCTTTCCAGCCTGCACAGCGCCGGCAGACGGCGGTGCTCTCTGCACCTGCCTTCTCCCTTGCAAGTACCAGCGCCAAGCTTACAGCCTTGCAGGGAGCGAAGAGGCGGATAGGCGTCTCGCCCAGAAGAAGGTGCCAGGACCAAAAGATGGTCTTCCTTTCTGCTGCTCCTTGCCCGAATTGTGGTGCTGTGTTGAAAGTCTTGCCCAGCGAAAAGCTACTCCAGCAAGTGTTTCTCTCCAAACGCATTTCGCTGAGCGAGAGCTACACGGACAGTTTGCACTCGGTGAAACAGCAAGAAAATGCTTGTCCGTCGAGCTGAAGGAAAATCCCTGCACAGCACACTGTGGCTGCGTGCAGTGTTCACGCTGAAGAGCGGCAAAGCTCCAAGCCATGGCTGGGCTTCACTTCTGTCCAGAGCACAGAAGGCGAAGAACCAAGCAGCTGGGCACCGGGCTCATGTACTCAGGGGAGCCAATTTCAAATGTCCAGCCAAGAGCTGCTTCACAAGCACATGCAGCTGAGAATGCTCTGGCTGCTTCAGAAAGGAAGGCGCAGCCCTTGCACTCCTGGACACAAGCTGGCCAGCAGCACGTTCCTAAACCTTCCGTGCTGCAGAGTGCATGCAGCTGGAGCACAGCCAGAAGGAGGCGTCCAGAAAGAAGGCGTTCTTCAAGTCCCCCCCTCCTCCAGGCAGCCTTGAAACTGAGCACAACAAACTGCGCCTCGGGGAGCTTCTTCTTTCCTCAGCTAGATGGACCGTCCCCTTCTTCACTCTCGCAGCTCCCTTGCCCACTTGCAGCAGCTGCTGCCAAAGAAAAAGGCTCCAGGGGTAACAGCCTCTGCTGGGCTGAACCTTCCCCTTGCCTCACGTCAAGCACCAGAAACTGTCCTCTGCACTCTGTTTTTCCCTTCTCCACCGCATCTACCACTGTCATCTCTGCATCGCCAAGCATGAAGCTAGCAGAATTGGTTCCAGGGAATACTGGAAGAGAAATAGGTAGCAGCACAAGTAGCCGCAGGTTGAACTTTCTGCTTCCGACTGCTAAAGTGAATCCGCAAACAAGCGAGTGCCACGCACGCTTCCTCTTGCAGCCTGGGCGATTCGCACAGCAGCCTGCTGCTCTGCCTTCGTTCTTATGCTCTTCGTAGCAGGTCGCGCTTTCGTTTAGCTGGAGACGAACAGTCGTCTGCTTCTCGCCCAGAGAGCACGGTGCTGGCAGCGAAAGCCTCCAGGCTGCTGCCTCTGCCCAAACACGCCTGGCCTCTGCACTTTCTCTCTCAGCGCTAGGTAGCAGCACATTCGGTCTGCGTGGTAGCCTGAATCTTAACGGAAAGCTTCTCAGCTAAGTCTCGCACAGAGAACAGTTTGAGGTCAACGAGCTTAGCCGGAGCTTACCCTCGACGCGTGCAAACCTGTATTTGCAGCACATCCTAGTGGTAGCCCTCTTTCCTTTCCAGCCTGCACAGCGCCGGCAGACGGCGGTGCTCTCTGCACCTGCCTTCTCCCTTGCAAGTACCAGCGCCAAGCTTACAGCCTTGCAGGGAGCGAAGAGGCGGATAGGCGTGTCGCCCAGAAGAAGGTGCCAGGACCAAAAGATGGTCTTCCTTTCTGCTGCTCCTTGCCCGAATTGTGGTGCTGTGTTGAAAGTCTTGCCCAGCGAAAAGCTACTCCAGCAAGTGTTTCTCTCCAAACGCATTTCGCTGAGCGAGAGCTACACGGACAGTTTGCACTCGGTGAAACAGCAAGAAAATGCTTGTCCGTCGAGCTGAAGGAAAAATCCCTGCACAGCACACTGTGGCTGCGTGCAGTGTTCACGCTGAAGAGCGGCAAAGCTCCAAGCCATGGCTGGGCTTCACTTCTGTCCAGAGCACAGAAGGCGAAGAACCAAGCAGCTGGGCACCGGGCTCATGTACTCAGGGGAGCCAATTTCAAATGTCCAGCCAAGAGCTGCTTCACAAGCACATGCAGCTGAGAATGCTCTGGCTGCTTCAGAAAGGAAGGCGCAGCCCTTGCACTCCTGGACACAAGCTGGCCAGCAGCACGTTCCTAAACCTTCCGTGCTGCAGAGTGCATGCAGCTGGAGCACAGCCAGAAGGAGGCGTCCAGAAAGAAGGCGTTCTTCAAGTCCCCCCCTCCTCCAGGCAGCCTTGAAACTGAGCACAACAAACTGCGCCTCGGGGAGCTTCTTCTTTCCTCAGCTAGATGGACCGTCCCCTTCTTCACTCTCGCAGCTCCCTTGCCCACTTGCAGCAGCTGCTGCCAAAGAAAAAGGCTCCAGAAGTCAAAGCCTCTGCTGGGCTGAACCTTCCCCTTGCCTCACGTCAAGCACCAGAAACTGTCCTCTGCACTCTGTTTTTCCCTTCTCCACCGCATCTACCACTGTCATCTCTGCATCGCCAAGCATGAAGCTAGCAGAATTGGTTCCAGGGAATACTGGAAGAGAAATAGGTAGCAGCACAAGTAGCCGCAGGTTGAACTTTCTGCTTCCGACTGCTAAAGTGAATCCGCAAACAAGCGAGTGCCACGCACGCTTCCTCTTGCAGCCTGGGCGATTCGCACAGCAGCCTGCTGCTCTGCCTTCGTTCTTATGCTCTTCGTAGCAGGTCGCGCTTTCGTTTAGCTGGAGACGAACAGTCGTCTGCTTCTCGCCCAGAGAGCACGGTGCTGGCAGCGAAAGCCTCCAGGCTGCTGCCTCTGCCCAAACACGCCTGGCCTCTGCACTTTCTCTCTCAGCGCTAGGTAGCAGCACATTCGGTCTGCGTGGTAGCCTGAATCTTAACGGAAAGCTTCTCAGCTAAGTCTCGCACAGAGAACAGGTTGAGGTCAACGAGCTTAGCCGGAGCTTACCCTCGACGCGTGCAAACCTGTATTTGCAGCACATCCTAGTGGTAGCCCTCTTTCCTTTCCAGCCTGCACAGCGCCGGCAGACGGCGGTGCTCTCTGCACCTGCCTTCTCCCTTGCAAGTACCAGCGCCAAGCTTACAGCCTTGCAGGGAGCGAAGAGGCGGATAGGCGTCTCGCCCAGAAGAAGGTGCCAGGACCAAAAGATGGTCTTCCTTTCTGCTGCTCCTTGCCCGAATTGTGGTGCTGTGTTGAAAGTCTTGCCCAGCGAAAAGCTACTCCAGCAAGTGTTTCTCTCCAAACGCATTTCGCTGAGCGAGAGCTACACGGACAGTTTGCACTCGGTGAAACAGCAAGAAAATGCTTGTCCGTCGAGCTGAAGGAAAATCCCTGCACAGCACACTGTGGCTGCGTGCAGTGTTCACGCTGAAGAGCGGCAAAGCTCCAAGCCATGGCTGGGCTTCACTTCTGTCCAGAGCACAGAAGGCGAAGAACCAAGCAGCTGGGCACCGGGCTCATGTACTCAGGGGAGCCAATTTCAAATGTCCAGCCAAGAGCTGCTTCACAAGCACATGCAGCTGAGAATGCTCTGGCTGCTTCAGAAAGGAAGGCGCAGCCCTTGCACTCCTGGACACAAGCTGGCCAGCAGCACGTTCCTAAACCTTCCGTGCTGCAGAGTGCATGCAGCTGGAGCACAGCCAGAAGGAGGCGTCCAGAAAGAAGGCGTTCTTCAAGTCCCCCCCTCCTCCAGGCAGCCTTGAAACTGAGCACAACAAACTGCGCCTCGGGGAGCTTCTTCTTTCCTCAGCTAGATGGACCGTCCCCTTCTTCACTCTCGCAGCTCCCTTGCCCACTTGCAGCAGCTGCTGCCAAAGAAAAAGGCTCCAGGGGTAACAGCCTCTGCTGGGCTGAACCTTCCCCTTGCCTCACGTCAAGCACCAGAAACTGTCCTCTGCACTCTGTTTTTCCCTTCTCCA